>NC_142871.1:79878875-80031000 GCF_051225735.1 Oryctolagus cuniculus | reverse complement strand
CACTAGTCTTTCCTGATTGCTATTTTTACTTTATTATTATATAAAAAGGTATTACTAGGCCATTTTATCATTAGTACAACATTATTATCACATTAAATGATTACTTTAATGTTATAATTAAAATAACCTGAAAAATTAATTTCAGTATATATATGTATATAAATATATATACTTATATATACATATTTATATATGTATGTAAATATACTTACATATATATATTTTAAACTTCATTTAAACACTAAATTGCATTTCTCTCAAATATTGGGTCATTAAAATTTTTTGACAAAGATTATTTTCAATATTGTCATAGCAGCTTTTCATAAATTTTTCAGGTACACTCTTAGAATTGTATTTTTTATTTAATTGTTGATTCTTTCTACTGACTCGCATGAGAGCAAAGTATGATAAATGAAGGATGTTCTCAACTCCATATTTAAATGAAATGTGTACACATAACAGTCATTTATTTCATTTTTTTAAAAGATATTTTATTTATTTATTTGAGAGGTAGAGTCAGACAGTGAGAGAGAGACAAAGAGAAAGGTCTTCCGTACATTGGTTCACTCCCCAAATAGCTGCAACGGCCGGAGCTGTGCTGATCCAAAGCCAGGAGCCAGGTGCTTCTTCCTGGTCTCACATGTGGGTTTAATGGCTCAAGGACTTGGGCCATCTTCTACTGCTTTCCCAGGCCATAGCAGAAAGCTGGATTGGAAAAGGTGCAGCCAAGTCTCGAACCGGCACCCGTGTGGGATCCCAGTGCCGAAGGCAAAAGATTCACCTACTGCGCCAAGTCTGCTTAATCTTCCAGCTTCCTTTTTATGAATTATTTTTATATGTTAAAGCTTGCCCAGAAAAGTATCAATTTGATCCTCTTGACTATTTCACCAAATTTAAGTGCTACAAAATCTTAGATGTTTTGATTTTCATTCTGTATCTGAATAAAATAGAAATCTATTCACTGTAAACAAAAGTCCCACAAAATTATTCTTCCCTCAAAAGCAAATATTTCAAAGCCCAAACACACCATCCTAAATTAAATTTTAAATACTAAGTTCTTAGTTTTCTTTGAATCTTATTGTGTTTTGTATGACTGAAATTCAACATCTTCATGTTTGCATGCTGTTTTAAATAACTATTTGCTAAAATCTTTAAAAGCTTAAGATTCAAGATAGTGCACTCATTGAATACTTTGATTAAAAATTTCTAGCTGATTTTCAGGAAAATTCAACCAAATTACCACAAAATGACTCAACACAGAAACAGGAAACATGGGTTGATTTATGATGTGGTTGCTTCATTTTTGACTTAAATATATTTAAAATTGAATTAATATTGAGCAACAAAGGAAGTCCAAATGACCACGTGAGATGTTATTTCTAATTCAACAATGCTGTCATCAAAAAAAGCTGCCAGAGTTAGTTCATCTGAATGTAATTTTTTTTAACCATGGCTTTTACTTGAATAATAAGAATTATGTAGCTGGCTTGAACCCATGTATAAAGTATATGAGCTTCTTGACAATTTCAAGAATACCTCTACTTCATTTTTAACTTAATTTTTTTTGTATTTTCAATGTGCAACACATTTTATTCTTAATAATGTATTTATCTGAATTTGCTTAGTCACAACACTGTCATACATATGCATTTATGCATGTATATATAAATATCTATATAAATATATAAAGATTTATTCATTTATTTGAAAGGCAGAAAGAGGAGAAAGACCATCCATTTGTTGATTTACTGCCCAAATGCCAGCAATAGCTGGGGCCTAGCCAGGTTGACTCTAGGAGCCAAGAACTCCATTCAGGTATCCTACACGGGTGGCAGGAACTTACGCACTTGGGCAACCATCTGCTGCCAACCAGGCACATTAACAGAAAGTTGCATTGGAAGCAGAGTACTTGAACTCAATATGGGATGCTCTCTGACATGGGATACAGGAGCCCTAAAAAAGCTTAACCCACTGTGTCACAATACCCTCATATATTATACATTTCTAAGACATTTTCCAAAGCACAAACTTCAATTTCCTAAATAGTTTGAAAAAGTTAAAATCATTATTTGATTGGCTTGTAAATCAAATTTATAACCTATAACTTATATAAAGTTCTACAAATGGAGTCAACACCATTGTAGCTTAATTTTTTAATTCAAGAGGAAACTTAAAAATGATGGAAGTTGATTATGAAAAATTATTATTCATGGTAAATAAAAGCTACATTTTTCAGTGTGATAGGTAAGCACAACCCTTGGCAGTTGCCTCTGGTCACTCATTTTCAAGCAAAATTTTCCTAGAACTTTAATCTTAGGATGATCATTTTTTGGCATAATATATCTTCTGAGTTTTCAACTGATCAGTGACAGCATTATAGCCTGAAGGTTGAGTAAGCCACAAAAATTATGCATGAATGTTACTCTAACGGGATATAGAAACCAGTACATAATTTTCATATGGTTCTTGCATTCTCTGAGATATAATGGTATGCAAGGAATGAACACTTCAGATACACTGAAAAGGATGTTTTAATCTGGAAGAAATTTCTATAAACATCTCTTCAAGGATCAAACACACCCTCTACACTGAACTCACACAAGTCTTAACCTTGGCTCCCAGAGAACAAAAAGCTGTGACAAGAATAGTACTATAGAACTTGCACAGGCAGAACTAATTAAACAAAAATAATAGAAAGAATAGTGGTCACTTGGGACAGTAGTTGGAATGCCACGTGGGACTTCTGTATCCTGTATCACAATGCCTTGTTTCAAGTCCTAACTTTACTCCCAATCCTGGCTTAACGTGAATGCGCACACTGTGAGACAGCAGTTGGTAACTTGGGTACCTGGGTCCCTGACCTCCACATGGGAGACTTTGATAGAGTTACTGGGTTCTGGCTTAAGTCTGGGTCAGCCCTAGCTGTTCCAGGCATTTGAGAGTGAACTAGCATATACGAGATCTCTCTTTATCTTGCACAGTCTCTCTTTTCTTCTTCCTGTGTCTCTTTCAAAATGAATAAAAATTAAAAGATAAAAAAAATTAGAGAAATTAGAAATGAAAAAGAATTACTAAAAATTACTCCAGTTTGTGTCCGGTTGATTCACTTCAGATTCAGCTCCCTGGTAATACCCTGGGAAAAGCAGTGGAAGACGATCCAAGTATTTGGACCACTGCCACCATGTGGGAGACTTGAATGAAGTTTCTAGCTTCTGACTGGCCTGTCTCAGCGCTGGTTGTGGCAGCCATTTGTGGAGTGAACCAAAGGATGGAAGATTCACTCTCTGTCACTCCCTCTCTGTAACTGACTCTCAAAATAAATAAAAATAAATATTCTTTAAAAGTTAAAAATTGGGACAGCACTGTGATGCGGTGGGTTAAAGCCTTGGCCTGAAGCACTGGCTTCTTTTTTTTGTAAATAGAAAACTTTTATTTAATAAATATAAATTTTGAAAGTACAACTTTTGGATTATAGTGGTTCTTCCCCCAATAACCACCCTCCCACCCGCAAACCATCCCATCTCTTACTCCCTCTCACATACTTCATTAAGATTAATTTTTAATTATTTTTATATATAGAAGATCCACTCTAAACAGAGTTATTTCAACAGTTTGCCCCCACACATACACACAGAGTATAAAGTACTGTTTGAAGATTAGTTTTACCATTAATTCTCATAGCACAACGCATTAAGGACAGAGGTCCTACATGGGGAGGATGTGCACAGTGACTCCTGTTGTTGATTTAACAATTGACACTCTTATTTATGACCTCAGTAATCACCCGAGGCTCTTGTCATCAGCTGCCAAGGATATGGAAGCCTCTTGAGTTCACGAACTCTGACCTTATTTAGACAAGGCCATAATCAAAGTGGCAGTTCTCTCTCCCTTCAGAGAAGTTACCTCCTTCTTTGATGGCCCCCTCTTTCCACCAAGATTTCATACACAGAGATCTTTCATTTAGGTCATTTTTTGCCACAGTAGCACGGCATCCTTCATGGGTGCCGGTTCATGTCCCAGCTGTTCTATTTCCGATTCAGTTCCCTGCTGGTGCGCATGGGAAAGCAGTGGAGGATGGCCCAACTGCTTGGGCCTCTGCACCCATGTGGGAGACCAGAAGAATCTCCTGGCTTCAGTTTGTTCAGCTCCGGCCATACTAGCCACTTGGGGAGTGGACCAGCAGATGGACAATCTCTCTCTCTCTGTCTCTTCTTCTCTGTGTAATTTCAAATAAATAAAACAAATGTTTTATTTTCAAATAAATAAAACAAATTTCCAAATAAATAAAACAAATGTTTAAAAAAAGTTAAAAATTAAAATAAGAACTATAGACTGTTAGGAAAAGTAAAATAAACATTTCAATACTCAGGCAAATTCATGATTTTATTGGAAATGATAAACAATTTTATTGGAAGATAAAAAAGTTACCCAAAATTAAAATAGTTAAATAAAATAAGTGATAACACTAAAATAATGAAACAATTATAGTTTTAAACTAAATCATAGAAACGTTCCAGGTAACACTTTGGACCCAATATTTCAAATATACCCAACTTATATATGCCCAGGTTCCCCATAGATCACATTAACTGCTGGCCTGGTATCATTTTTGTGTGTCTCATACAATGAATACAACAAACTCATGCATTTCACCTAGGAAGTCAGCAAGAGTGACAGTGTCCAACACCTGTCACAAGCACTTTGTCTCAGTACCCATGGTTTATCAAGCACTCTGCATGTGGTTATGTCTAAACTTGACGAGGATAGGGAAGACTAGGGAATGTGAGTGAGTTCCTTGTTTGCCTTTCATACTTATCCATATGTCAAAGGGAAAAAATATGATCAATGTACATGTGCCTCATTCATGACTAGAGGAGGATGATGCTAAAGCTGGAGATATAAACTATAGCTCTACCAAAATCATATTTTAGAGCAATGTTTACTTAGAATATTCAGCTAAAATGATAAATCCAAAAAAATCTAATTCAGAATGCCAAAGTAGCCTGAATAAGTTGTGAAACTGGCAGAACAACTGATTTGGGTATAGGGCCACTTAATTTCTTGGGCACAATTCTCCTGCGTCTTTAATAAATGAGTAAAATATGACATAAACCCCTTACTGATTGATTTATTTGCTTCAATTATTCTATTTTCTTCACCTTTCTTTAAGCATTTATGTGCTTAGTTCTTTGTAAATTGATAGCTTGACATTTACTTTGCATATTTTTCCATTTTATATTCTTGGTTAAATGTTTTGTGTTTTTTTTTTATTCTGTTACTCTCACTGGACTGTTTGTATTTTTAATAACTGTAGCTACATTTTTGTAAAAAAATTTCTCCAAATATTACTTACTAGCTTCCTGACTCAATTTTAATGTTCCATTACAGTTAATTGTATTTAATAAATATATTTAATGTTAACATTTTAAGAACTAAAAATAAATTTTTAAGATAATCTCAGAATAGAAGGTGAAGAGAAATCTACTATTTTTTCCTGGATCATTACAGTCTAAGAATGTTATATCAGCAAATTTGTGATTTGAGGTGCAATATATTTATCCAAAGGGACATCTGAACTCCCAGGCCACAGCAGAGAGCTGGCCTGGAAGAGGGGCAACCGGGACAGAATCCGGCACCCTGACCGGGACTAGAACCCGGTGTGCCAGCGCCGCAAGGCAGAGGATTAGCCGCAGCGCCGGCCTTGTAACATCCTTATGCTTGGATTCTAGTCTCAGCTTGCTCCTAATTGATTACAGCACCATGCTTATGTGAACACCGGTAAGCAGCAGTGATGGCTTCAGTATTTGAGTCCCTAAACCCATATGGGAAACTTAGATTGAGTTTCTGGATCTTGGCATCAGTGTTGTCCATCCCTTGTTATTATAAGTATTTGAGGATTGGATGGCTACATGGGAAATCTGTTTCTGTCTCTCTGAAATAACCATACACACACACACACACACACACACACACACATATATATATATATATATATGGGTACTGCTTATTCTAGCACTTTAGAACCCTCAGTAGTTTCCCTTCAAATAAAAATGTCATTAAAAAGGTAAATAAAGACTGAAGTTCTCAAATCACCCATTATTTTAAATCATATTAGGCAGAATATATTTTCAATTATTGGTGTTTAATTTTTAATTTACATTCTAAAATGATTTATTAAAATTTAAAATTAATTCATTCTTTTAGAAAACATTCTTTTGGAATATAGTTATCAAGGAAAAAATGAGACTCACACTAAGGGCATACTTACTTCTATATAAACCAAGTGCAAACTACTGTACTAATATATTACTGGCATAGAAGCTTAGTTGTCTAATAAACAGTTATACAAATTTACTTACATAACAAAATAGAGACTTCCCCAGTCCTTAGAATTAATCATTTTTAGACTCTGTTGACTGTGGCACTCCTTCTTGCTGCCCGTGGTTTAGTCTGGTTCATGGGAACCCGGTCATGTCAATGAAACACACACCTATGTCTTTAGAAATTTCTGAGAAAGATTTTTTTCCTCCAAACATAGTATTTCTACAAACAAAATACATCTTTTAATATTGGTAACCTTTGGATGAGATTGCTCAAGGACATGATGACTAATGGTAGTACAGACATCATCACTAAGGTTGTAATCATTACAGGAATGATGGATTTGTAGAAGATTCTTGAAGAAATCATGGAGTTACTGAAAGAACTTTAATACTATCTACCTCACAGATTTTACTTCTTGTAAAATTAATGCACATTTTTCGTTCTAATTAATCTATTGCTTATATCATTGCTAACTAATGTAACTACCCATTATAAAAGATATACAAAACATATTTTTCTAAAAAGATAATTAATGATAAAGTGATTTACTTGACTTTATTCACTAAAATTATTTTACTTGAAGTTACTAATAAATGGTCAACAAGCACCTTTGTTCTCCCTAAAATCCAATATTTAATGAGCAAATCATGATTGAGTACATTTGATTATTTTTAATATATTGACACTATGTTGATACAATACTGTGATGATGTATTTCAAAGTCATTTCAAATAAGGTCTGGAACCAGTCAAGGATGCCCACTGTAACCAATACAATTCAATATAGTTCTGGAACATTTAGTCAGAGATATTGGACAACAAAAAGAAATCAAAAGGACACAATTAGGAAAAGAGGAATTCCGATTACTCTTGTTTGCTGATGACAGGATCCTATATATAGGGGAAATAAAAGTCTGCACTGAGACTATTAGAACTCATAACGAGTTTGGCAATGTTGCAGGATATAAAATCCACATACAAAAAACAATAAACTTGTACATACAGATAATGCCATGGCTAAAAAGATCTTAGAATATCAATCCCTTTCACAATAACTACAAATCTTTAAATATTTTGGAATAAATTTAACCAAGGAGCTTAAAGATCTCTGTGATGAAAGTAACAAAACATTAAAGACATAGAGGGAGACAAAAAATGGAAAAATTTTCCATGTTCATGGATTGGAAGAATAATATTAATATTATCTAAATGTCCACATTACTGAAAGCAATTTACATATTCACTATTGTCCCAATGGAAATACTAATGACATTAGTCTCAGATCTAGAAAACAGTGCTAAAATTCATATGGAAGATAAGAGATTATAAGTAGTTATCACAATATTAAGCAGCAACAATAAAAAACTGGAGGCATCACAATATCATATTTCAAGATGTACTAAAGGGCAGTTATAAAGAAAATAGTCTGGTATTGCACAGAAATATTCATATAGACCAATGAACAGAACACCAGCAATCAATCCATACATCTAAACCAACTAATCTTTTTTTAAAGATATATTTATTTGAGAGGCATAGTTACAGAGAAGGTGAGAGAGAGAGAGAGAGAGAGAGAGAGAAAGAGAAAGTCTTCCATCCAGTAGTTCACTCTCCAGATGGCCACAATGGCCAGAGCTGTGCCAAACTGAAGCCAGGAGCTTCTTCCAGGCCTCCCATGAGAGTGCAGGGGCCCAAGGACTTGGGCCTTCTTCCCTGCTTTCCTAACGCCATAGCAGAGAGCTGGATTGGAAGTGGAGCAGCCAGGACCTGAACTGGTGCCCATAGGGGATGCCAGCCCTGAGGGCGGTGGCTTTACCCACTACACCACAGTGCTGGCCTCCAAACAACTAATCTTTGACAAAGGAGCGAAAATCAATCCCTGGAGAAAGGACAGCCTCCTTCAAAAATTGTACTTGGAAAACTGGATCCCTGCATGCAAAAAGTATGAAGGAAAACCCTACTTTATGCCTCATACAAAAATCAACTCACAGTGGATCAATGATTTAAATCTACTGCCACATACCATCAAACTAGTAGAGGAGAACATTGGTAAACTTCTCAAGGGGTTATAATCGGCAAAGAATTATTGGGATAGACTCCAATAAAAGCAAAAATTGTCAAATGACATTAGATCAAGCTTAGAAGCTTCTGCACTGCAAAGGAAACACCTAACAAAGTTAAGAGGCAGCCAACAAAGTGGGAGAAAATATTTGCAAACTATGCTACTGATAAAAGATTAATATCCAAAAGCTATATAAATCTCAAGAAACTCAACAACAACAACAAAAAATCCTGCTAAGAAATGGACAAAGACTTAAACAGGCATTTTTCAAGAGAGAAAATTCAAATGGCCAACAGACACATGATGAAATGCACAGGATCACTAGCCATCAGGGAATTGCAAATAAAAAGCATAATGAGAGGGGCTGGCACTGTGGTGTACCAGGTAAAACAAGCACCCACAGTGTTGGCATCCCATATGGGAGCTGGTTCAAGTCCCGGGTGTTCCACTTCTGATCTCGTTCTCTGCTATGGCCTAGAAAAGCAGTGGAAGTTGCCCAATGTCCTTGGACCCCTGCACCCCGTGGGAGACCTGGAAGGAACTCTTGCCTCCTGACTTCAGATAGGCCAACCTCTGGCCACTGCAATAATTTTGAAAGTGTACCAGCAGATGGAAAACCTCTCCCTCTCTCTATGCCTCTGCCTCTCTGTAACTCTTCCTTTCAAATTGATAAATAAATAAATAAACATTTTTAATTAAAAAAACATAAATGAGGATCTACCTCACCCCAGTTAGAATAGCTATCACACACAAATGCTGGTGAGTATGTGAGGACAAAAAGTACTGATGATAGGAATGTAAACTAGTATAACCATTATGCAAATTTAAAATATATTTCTCAAAATTAATCCAAAACGAAAGAAAGGTAGAAGGAAGAAGAGTGAATAGGTGGGAGAAAGGGAATATCATTATATTCTTAGACTCATATCTACAAATCATATTGAATCTGATAAAAATTAATTAAAATAAAAATTATAAATTAAAAAAGGAAAAACTATTGTTTGCCTACAAATAAAAGATTTTTTAAAAGACATTTATTTATTTGAAAGGTGGAGTTACACAGAAAGAAGGAGAGGCATGGAGAGAGTCTTCAATCTGCTGGTTCATGCTCTAATTGGCCACAGCAGCGGGAGTTTTGCTGATCCAAAGCCAGGAGCCAGGAACTTTTTCCAGATCTCCCATGCTGGTGCAGGGGCCCAAGGACGTGGGTCATCTTCTACTGCTTTCCCAGAACATACTAGAGAGCCAGATATGAAGTGGAGCAGCTGGGATTTGAACCGGCGCCCATATGTGATGTAGGCACCGCAGGTGGTGGCTTTACCTACTATGCCACAGTGCTGGCCCCCCAATTATCAATTATCTTTTGTAGGAATTCTTTAAATATTAAGTCATTCCTCTTTTAGTGGAGGTGAAGTAGATGTGGAATGTTACCTGCTAGGTAGCATCTGTTGCTTCTCTCTGTCTCTCTCTCTCTCTCTCTCTCTCTCTCACACACACACATTTTTTTAATTTTTTTTTTTATTTCTGACAGGCAGAGTTACACAATGAGAGAGAGAGAGAGACAGAGAGAAAGGTCTTCCTTCCATTGTTTCCTCCCCCAAATGGCCGCTGTGGCCGGCGCACTGTGCCGATCCAAAGCCAGGAGCCAGGTGCTTCCTCCTGGTCTCCCATGGGGTGCAGGGACCAAGCACTTGGGCCATCCTCCACTGCCTTCCCGGGCCACAGCAGAGAGCTGGACTGGAAGAGAAGCAACTGGAACAGAATCTGGCGCCTGGACCGGGACTAGAACCTGGGGTGCTGGCGCTGCAGGCGGAGGATTAGCCTAGTGAGCCATGGTG
Source organism: Oryctolagus cuniculus (assembly GCF_051225735.1). Classification (NCBI taxonomy): domain Eukaryota; kingdom Metazoa; phylum Chordata; class Mammalia; order Lagomorpha; family Leporidae; genus Oryctolagus; species Oryctolagus cuniculus. The sequence continues at coordinate 80,020,777 of NC_142871.1, read as the reverse complement.
CCAACTGCAAAGGGGAACATTAGCCTAGTGAGCCACAGCACTGGCCAACACACACACTTTTTTAACAAAAGAATTGAATGTGAGAACTCTTCCTAGTACTTTTCCATGAAAAAACGTAAGGGATTCTAATAAAAAGGATTTTTTTTTCTTTCCATATTATTATGAAATACTGAAAAGTAGATAGAAGACCAGCCTTACAAGAAATCCTGAAAGGAGCTGTGTATTAGAAGTAACTATCTGGGCTGGTGTTGTGGCATAGCGGGTAAAGCTGCCACCTGAGGTATCGGCATCCCATGTGGGTACCAGTTTGTGGTTCCGGCTGCTCAACTTCTGATATAGTTCTCTGCTGTCACCTGGGAAAGCAATGAAAGATGGCCCAAGTCCTTGGGCCCCTGCATCCGTGTGGGAGACCTGGAAGAAGCACCTGACTCTTGGCTTTGATTCAATGCAGCTCCAGCTGTTGTGGCCAATCGGGGAGTGAACCCTTGGATGGAAGATCTCTCTCTTTCTCTTCTATTTCTGTGTAACTCTGACTTTCAAATAAATAAATCTTTAAGAAAAAAAGAGAAGTAACTATTATGAAAACACGTATTAGTACAAAATTCTCTATTAGAACACATATGATCAATAGCCAATCAACAAATGATGGCAGTTAGTTCTTATCTTCAATATTAACTTTGAATGTAGATGGACTAAAGTTCCCAGTCAAACAATAAAGGTTCACCCAACAAATTAAAAAAGAAACACACTCAAATATATGTTGTATATAAGAAACTCACCTCACATGTGCAGGTACACATACACTGAAGGTTAAGGGATGAAAAAGATACATCATGCAAATGGAAATCAAAGGAGGTATACATTGGTATGAGTATTTATTCTTTATTCAGATAAAACAGACTTTAAATCACACACTATAAAAAGACAAAAAACATTATATTTTGGTGAATGGATTGATTCAACAAGAAGATGTAGTAGTCATAAATATATACGCACCCTACACAAGACCACCCAGATACAAAAATCAAATTTCATTTGACCTAGAGTGTCAGATAAACTCCAATACATAATAGTGGGGGAACTCAACACCCCAATAACATCAATGAGAAACTTATCCAGATAGAAAATCAACAAAGATATATCAGAGTTGAATTTAAATATTTTACATAAAACATCTGTGCTATTTTAATCATTTATGGCTGCAGCTTCCTTACTGAAATAGCTTATATATCAATGATACAGTGAATAAATTCTATGTGTGGTTCCATTTCTATAACTTATGAGATCATTTTTAGTAAAGCATTCAAAATTGATGCAATTTTTTTCTGAAACTAACATTTTAATTAAGGAATTTTTTAACAGATTTTCTTTCTGTGCTGTCTCCTGACATTTAAACCAGGGCAGTAAGTCACAAAAGATGGTTTGTTTATTGTAATGTAATTAACAGATCCCATAATTTGAGTCACATAGGAAGTATCTCTACATTCACAGAATGTTTCAGCAAACTTTTCATTTGTAATCTATCCTTGTATACATTTTTTTAAATGTTTAGCCCATGTTTGTTTATCATTGTCTTCTAAAATCAAGTTCTGAATACAAAATGGATATTTGGCTCATTGCTATACCATTTTCTTGTAAGAGCGAAGGTGTTTACAATATTATTTTTTAAGGCCTCTTTTTCCTCCATGTTTGCTTCCCCTTCCTCCTTCTCTCCTTGTTTGAATCTTTCTTAGCTTTTACTATTAAATATGTAAGCTGTAAATATTTCAGCAAGTTTAGTGAAGTTGTATAGAAATGCTCACTGGAATCTCAGCTAATTGTTTAAAAATACATATACAGTTTCTTCTTCATGTTATAAAAAAAGTTTTTAAATTTATATTCCTTCATATTATCACTAACATATCACTCAAGCACAATATACACTTATGAGACATTTACTGTTAACAAGAATGGATGTAAATCCAAGTTGCGAAGTTCCTTCTTTTTGACAGCTTTGAAAATTAAGATCAAATTTTTGCCAGATCTGTCTAAATCCTATGTCACTTAAAAACCTGGTTGACAAAGAATTTGTATTAGGAATAAATATATCATTCTGCAGTTATCTTGCAGTTACTTACATGGATTTTATTTTTTTCTGTGTTTTATATTCAAGAGAAATTTTAGGATATGTTTGTCTATTAAGCTAGATGAAACCTTATAAAGTAATTTACAATTATAGTCATAAGGTGCAATATTTCACAAAATGCTGAAAGTGAATGAAAGTCATGTGTGCTCCTATCAAACTCTGTACATTATAGAAGGGCCAGTCCCCTAGCAGTGTAACTCATATACCATATGGACTGATGGCCATCTGGTCTTTGGCACTGGTATTTTCAACACTATCAATATGTCCAATAAATAGTTTAAAATGTGGCTATAAGGTACAGTATTTTATTCTTATACCCAAATATATCTCTTTTATCACCCTCTAGATACACATTTCATAGTATTATTTGAAGTTGTGTGTTAGATGCAGACTGAAGTTGAATGAAATCTGGTACAATGAGTTATCATGAAATCCATCATGAAAAGTGTTCAGGTGTCACACGTTGATGGTCATGTCAGAAGAGCAATACCTTCTTTCAACCATTCAAGTTCGTGTTGTTGGGCAGTAATATTGGACTTACTTGTTTATCTAGGATCCATCCTAGAAAGTAAATGTGGCACAACGGGTAAGGTATTGTGAGATTAATTGTCCCATTTCATAAGAATTTCAGATGTATATATCCCTTTTAACAGATTATTGACATACAGTTCACATACCTTACGATTCATTGATTTATGTTGTTTAATTTTTGTTTAGTTAAATTAATAAGGCTCTGCAATCATCACCAAAATTTAACTCATCAGGTCAATTTTGTTCTCCTCCAAAGTCCCCAGCGAGCTACTGATCTACTTTATATCTCTATAGGTTGTCTACTGTGGACATATTATGTAAATTAAATCATACAGTAGTTTGTATTCTAGGACTGGCTTTTGTACAGTAAACAATGTTTGAAAAGATCATGAAGGGTATAGAATGACTCAGTACCCTTTTCCTTTTTATTTTAAAATGATATTCCATTGTATGCATGTACGCCATTTCACTTACCCACTCATTAGTGGCTGGACATTTGATTATTCCAAATACATAACTAATGTGTCAATTTTTGTATTTCCATATGAAACTACCTCACTGACAGGTAGTATCCACAATTGACAGGTCTAAAATGGGGTGCTTTTAATATTTGTGAAGCTAAATTGTTTTCTTGAGATTAAAAAAAGTATTCCGCCGGTGCCGCAGCTCACTAGGCTAATCCTCCGCCTTGCGGCGCCGGCACACTAGGTTCTAGTCCTGGTTGGGGCGCCGGATTCTGTCCTGGTTGCCCCTCTTCCAGGCCAGCTCTCTGCTGTGGCCAGGGAGTGCAGCGGAGGATGGCCCAAGTGCTTGGGCCCTGTACCCCATGGGAGACCAGGATAAGTACCTGGCTCCTGCCATCGGATCAGCGCGGTGCACCTGCCGCAGCGCGCAGGCCGCGGCAGCCATTGGAGGGTGAACCAACGGCAAAGGAAGACCTTTCTCTCTGTCTGTCTCTCTCACTGTCTACTCTGCCTGTCAAAAAAAATAAAAATAAAAAAAAAAGTATTCCTAGAGTGATGCAGGGTTTCAGTAGCCATATTTCCCAATATATAAAGAAAGCTGCTATGCGGTGAAGATGCTTGTGTTAATACACAGAGATGAGAAATAAAAAATGAAGCAAGAATCTGAGAGAGATCTTCTCCAGTGGATCTAGGATTAACGAGCCTAGATACATCATGCCATTCCCATTGTTCTGTCTTAATCTCTTCATTGAATTTTTCTAACCAATATATTTCTTATTCTGTGAGCAAAGGAATAATTAATTATCAAGGGTAAGTTTCTTTTAGAGAATTGGATAAAATAATTTCTCTGAAAGAATAATCCCCACCAAAGAGAAGAGAGAAGGTATCCAAGAGCAGATTCAAATTCTTCTGGGCAAAGTTCAAGTGGCACTCAGGGAATGAGAGGGATGAACAATACATTGAATGACCAATTGAATTTTTACTCTATATTGGATTGTTGAACTTAAAAGTGATCAAAGAATTAGAAAATATCATTGTAGGTTTAGATTTTTCAAAGATGTAGTTAATATATATCATTTCCCCAGAATTCTCAGTAGTTGCAGAAATAAAACATGTGAGTGTATGTGTGTGTGTATTATGTGTGTGTGTATGTGTATGTGTGTATGCAGGTGTATTCACCGTGAAGCCAAACTTCAGTTCCCTCAGTAGGTATTTTATTCTTAAAACATTACATTTATTATTAGAAAGGTAGAAAGGCAAAACAGAGCACATACTTCAGATAAGTTATATCTTTATTCAACCCCTAGAATCTCCAGTTATCAAAAGGTAATCGACAGAAAATGAGAAAAAGAGTGTAGAGGGCTACAGACAAAAGCTAGTTGAAGAAAGTGGAGGCAGAGAGGCAGAAAAGGAAAAAGTGGAATGAGGAGAGGAGTAGATTGGATTGGGAGTGTAGACCCTGAAATAATAAAAGGACAGGAGGAGAGGGCAGCAGTAGGAGAATGGAAGATGGGAGACAGGAAAAAAGTGATAGAATGATTTGTGACATAGGAGAGTCTCTTGGGAATACTCGAGAGGTCATGAACAGGCCCTACTGCTTCTAAAATTCAGTTTCTCCGTGAAATTCATGATTTTTCAGACAGGAAGAGTGAAGATTTTGAAAAATCCTTCATATATATTCTTTGGATATGAAAAATAAATAATAATCAATGCCCTTTATTTTAAAACTTCAAGTTGACAAAAGGTTTAAAAGTTTTTCATATTATATTTCCCCTGACTTACATGGAATTTACTTTTAAGCAAGATGAGATTCATGCTGCTGTTTTCCAACTCAACAATATTTAATTTAATTTTCCATTTCATTAAATATTTTATTCTAACACATTTAAATTGATGCAATGTATTTTGTGCCAGTTCAGTGAGCCATATTTTATTTCTCTAAGACATATCTCTGTTATAGAAACAGACGATTCTATTATAGAAATAAATATTTTGTGGATGATACTGTACCTGGCAGGGAGTCTGCATACCCCATCCATGCAGGAGGTTGACATGACATGGCACACCACGCCTCCTGGGAAGGACCCAAGAACCTGGCTGCTGGCAGGCTCGGGACCCCAAGCACGTTTCCCCATCCCCACTCCCTACTAAAGGGCCCCGTAATTGCCAATCAGGTAAAAAGTTCCGGGTGTGGCCCAGGCGCATTAGGACCACCTAGAAAGCTATCCTAGCTATATGAACATCAAGCTGATTGGAGAAGCATAGAAGTGTCAATATCAGTTCTAGCCTATAGAATTCGTGTTGCCCTGAAGTAGTTACGCCCCTTCTGCTTGCCCTTTAAAAAATGTGTGTGGTCATTAATAAAGCGGACATGTTCACTGAAACTTGTCTCGGGTGCTTCTTGCGGAACAATGCTGTCACCCCACCATCCTGGCAGAATTAATATCTTATAGAAATAAATACCTCTACTTCTATAAGAGAGTTTTTAGAGAGTTATTTTGTGTTTTCAGGTTGCTTCATGCATTGTAATTTTGATAGGAGATCTTTATATATATTTGCTTACATGTACATATATGTAGTGTTGCATATATACTCAAAGATAACTTATTACTTCCTTAACAGAAATTACTAAGGTGATTCAAAAAGTTTGTGAATAATTTTATTTTGGTTTCTATACATCTTGAAATCCATGCATACTTTTTTTCATATTATGTCTTTACTGTGAGTGTGTTAAGGACTCCAAATATATATAAAAATCCCTAATATTTTTGTGTCATTTTTCCATAAACTTTTGGAAGTACTCTCCTACATAAAGAAAATTCAAGTTAACAAATTAGTGGAATTTATATCTTTGGTTTATGATTATTATATTGTATTTTAATAATTAACTTATTTACAATCCTATCACTGTTTGAAAAAGATCATGAGTAAGTTTTTAATTCTGATTTTCTCTATGTTAATAAAAGTGATGAATTATTTTACTTCTTTGAATGATATATGATGGAAATAAATGTGTTGAAGATTAAAGGGAGCTATAATGATTTAAATTAGATCAAAGAATAAAACATTCTCCCTGAGTGTTTTTCTTTAAATTCGTTGAATAATGTTGTAAAAGCACTACAATGTGTGGATGAGAAAAATTGATTATTATAGAGAAGTAAACTCAACTATCATTTTATTAAGGGCTGTACATTTTTTTTCCTTTCCTTCCCGTCAATGACTGAATATTATAAACAAATTACTTGTGATGTTACATGGACAATCATCTTCTGCCAGAATTATTTGATATACCTTGCTCTGTGTTCTGAGATTTTTAGCTTCAAGAGTTCATATATTTGCTTTTAAACACAGTTCACAAATTATTTTGATATACTTACTTATAATAAATAACAACAATATTAAGTACTAAGTACCATTAAGATCTTAAACATAGCCATCCCAATTGCATTTTAATGTTATGAAATGATAACTCCAATTATAATCAATTTCTGAAGCTGTCCTTTGTTTCAACAGTACACAGAAAAGGAAAGCATGGATTATATAATTGATGCATTAAAAATTACTACTTACAGGGGAATATTTTAATTGTTATTTCATGTGATAACTTAATGCTAAATATTGCTTGAGAGTTATAAGTAAATAAACTTAAAACACTTCATGTAATAATTTTGATAGAAACTCTATTTTAATATTTTACTCAGCTTTACTTTGCTTTTTCAGATTTTCCAAATCCATGCCTTTTATAATTTCTCTGAATTTTCTTCAGATATCTTAAAATTAATAATAAAATTATCATGTTGTTTCTAATCAAATAAACCTTAAAATAAAGCTTGCCTGGAAAAATATATCTGAATTTTAGGAAGCATATATTTTGTAGAAAGGAAGAAAGAAGAGACCCAGATTGAAAATGTACAGATTTAAAGAATCAGTCAACTGAAGATAGAGGAACTGTCCAAGTGAAAAATATGTCTTTTCCACTGAGAGAATATTAGACTCTGATGAACTATTTTAGATAGAATGATTTAAGATAATTACAGCAGCCAAATTTAATGTAAAAGAAAGGAGGATGCCAGAAGTAAGAAGAAATTTCAGGGTTGTTCATGATTAGGGATCAAGACACTGGACTGGGTGAGTTTTCTGGATGCTTAGGCATGTGCTGTTGGGTCTTTAAAATAAAAACAAATCATTTAAGCAGTGTTTAACTACTGTCATTCATTTATAATCATTTTGTGTTTTGATGAATGCCTGGAATTTTGCTGCTAGTTTCTGAGAACTAAATTTTGATTATATCAGAAAATAATACGTCTTCATTTGTAAGGCATTTCAAGTAGAAAAAAAATTAAGTCTTCTCTGATCTATATCTAGGCATATTTTCCCTCTTTGTACATAGATAAGATTCTCTGAGGCACTCATGAATATTTTGGTGGCTCCCGTGGGGGTCTGACATTTCAATATTTCCTGCCAGCTTGAGAAGGAAGCATTTCAAAAAAATTAAAGGTGCTGATAAGCAAACCCTTCATTAATAAAACAGACTATTAAATTTGCAGTTCCTGTCCTTAAAATTTCCCTATTTTATCTAAAATTAATTTGCAGGTACCATGAACCCTTTTGAAGTCTGAAAAAAATAGAGATGAAGTTGAGGGCAAGATTTAAAAAAACAGCTTCATCTACAGTACATCTCAGCTCTACAGATCATTTTCTCCTTTATTTAATAATTAATGCCAGCTACACCAGCATGTTTAAATCCTCCACAGATAAGAAATAATTAAGTTAACACCACTCAAAATGATATGTAACATCTCAATCAGTGAGAATTTTTAAGTGGTAACAACAAGAATGAAATTATTGGAAGCTGCACTGTAGCCTTTTTATTTTTTCTGTGAAAGTCAAAGGCACATTGGTGCAGATGCAGAAACATTGCACTTTAGTGAAGTTGTTGCATCATCTGCTAAAAGAAGCGATGATGCTGACAGCATCTAATGAATACTCAGTGGCAACAAACTCTACTCTTTTGGTTTTTGCAGTTAATTTTAAAGTTAAAAATTATAAACATCTCTGTATATTGACCTCCCTTCACATCGTCAGTCTTAACAATTCTAAATTGCCTGAATGAAAAAGAGCTTTAATATTCTCAACTGTCTCCTTCAAGTTCAAGGAGATATAATAGATTTGACCAGCAGAAATCTCTCCCTCTCTCTTTTCTCTCTATCTCTCCCTCTCCCTCAGAATGTGTGTTTCCTTTCTCTTATCCCTAATTTGCTATAATTTTCTCTGGAAATCCTCACATGTGCCTTTCCTATGAAAGAGTGTATGCCATAGGTATCATTGTATGCAGAGAAAATGCATAAAATGTGATCCTTTAAGTAAATACCAGCAAATTCTTTTGTTGCATTATTGTTGACAACTGTGTAATATTTAATTAACCTAGAGAATTTTTACACTTTAATTTAAACCCATTCTTTATTTCAAGTGTCTTATCTGAGAAATAGGAAACATGAAATACAAAAGTTCTTTAAAAGCTGCAGCAGAGAACAAAGATATGCTCTTTTAGCTATAATTGTCATCACCCAACACTCATTGTAATATCATCATGCTTAAAATTAATGATGTCATGTAGATTGGTCAATCATTTTTACATAATCGTGGCTCTTAAGCTTTCCATGAAAGAAAGCACAGGCATTTCACCTTGCCAGTCCAGTGGCTGAATGTCTAAGATGACATGGAGAGTGGTTACTCCTTTCTGTCCCTAGAGAGAGACCTAAAAGTACAGATTAACCCCAAGTCACCACACTGCAGAATAATCATTGTCAAGCCATTCAACTATTCCCAAGCCAAATTCCCAGTCTAAACTGAATGACCCAAGAAATACCTTGGGCAATTGCAAAGAGCAGGCTAATAGGTGAGTTACAGCAAATCTCTGGTGTCTCAGTTTGAGGGCACTGATGAGGTGAAGGGACTGAGACCTTTGCAAGTGGGACTGCCTGACATGCTTGCAGTGTGTAACCACCCCAACCTGTCAGGTCAGTCCAAGTCATAGAAAATGTAAGCTCTTCCTCACTTTATTACTTAATAACACTATCAAAAGCAAGTCTACCTAAGGAAAGACTGCTGTAAAAATGGCATTCTTACATTTCAAGTTATTTCCATCCCTATGACCAAACTTTAAAGACATTCTATTTATGTAGTTTACTTAGTGGTTGTTGGCTTATTTTTCCAAAATAGCTACAGAATCATTCTACACCAGAAAATCCTATGTACCATATTGATGCTGTTAGCAAAAGTAGTATATTTATTCATTTATCTCCATGGAATACTGCCTATGGCCTCATGAGTACTCAGATTTACCTAATTTCATCTTACTGCATAATATTGCATGTGTTCTCTACTTTATAGTAGAGATTCGGTCTCAAGCATCTTCAGCTCCTAGACCAAAACATGCATAAAGCTGTGATTTGTAAATAGATTTTTAGAAAGCTTTAACCAAAGTAATGTGTCTCATTCATTTATCCACATATATGAATCACTTTTTTTCTGGTAGTAGTAATTTTCATTCGTTACCTGTGACAACTAATGTCCAAGATAGTTCCACTATTACCCTGAATATCTCTGTGATACAATCATCATGAAACTATTACTCAAGAAGTTTTCAAAAATTGCCCATTCTTAAACACTGACAATCCTTTATACATAATACATTTCTAGATAAAAGATGCAAAATGTACTAATCAGAGTTCTCCAAAGAAAAAGAACTAATGAGATTTGTGTGCATGTGTGTATATGCATGTAATCTTAGTCAAGTGGTTTTCAAAATGTTCATGGAAAATGCATATAACCAGAATACTAAGCATAAATTTCACATTTTTGTATCCAAACAAACCCATACTAACTTTTTTTAATGTGTCTGAACAGGATTGAGTTTGAAGCACTAACAAAGATAAAAATAAAAAGGTCAGCTTTGTGGTGCAGTAGTTTAACCTTCTGCCTGCAATATAGGCATACCATATGAGCGCCAGTTGAAGTTCCAGCTATTTCACTTCTGATCCAGCTTCCTGATAATGTGCCTGGGAAAGCATCAGAAGATGGCCCAACTACTGTGTCCCTTCCACCCATGTGGGAGACTCAGATGGAGTTCCAGGCTCCTGGCTTTGCCCTGATCCAACATCAACTGCTGCTGCCATTTGGGAAGTAAATTAATGGATGGAAGATCTCTCCCTCTGTCTCTCTAATTGTACTGTTTAAATAAAATAAATAAATCTTAAATATATATCTATTTAGAGAGACCCATCCCCATCAGAGCAATAGGGATTCTGCTGAAAATGGAAGAAGAGCAAACATCAAATATAGAATGAAACTTGGGGAAGGAAGTTTGAAATCATAGAGCTTTGGGAAAAGTTTATGAGGTTGGTCAATGCTCCAAGCAAGTCAGCATTTGACAAACATATAACTCATTTTTAGAATGGATAGGATGATGTTGAAAATAAAGGACACAGTGGCACACCATGTACATCACTTTTTGAGGACAAAATTCATCTTATGTGTTCCCTAATTGAGGAAGACTGATGCTTAACAGCAGAAGCAATAGCCAAAACCAAGGACACATCAATTAGTTTAGCTCACACTATTCTAAGATTAAAGTGGAGGAAACTTTCTACTGACTGAGGTCCACACTGTTGCACCCAAATCAACTTCAAACAAGAATAGAGATTTTAATGAGAATTATGAGCAACTGGAATCAATTTCTTGAAGAATTTCTTTGAAGAATTGTAACAGGAGATGAAATATGACTTCACTAGTAGGATCCTGAAGACAAAGCACAGTCCAAGCAATGGCTACCAGGAGGTGGAAGTGGTCCCCTCAAAACAAAAGTGCACCAGTCAAGAGCAAAGATAATGGCAACAGTTTGGAGGAATGCTCAAGATGTTTTGTTGTCATTGTTGTTGACTGTCTGGAAGGCTAAACTAAAATTGCATTTGCATATTAGGTGTGCTTTGAGAAAGTCAGTCACAAGTTTGGCGAAAGAAAGTGATTGTAAACTTTCCTAAGTGTGCCCTTCTCCAACAAAGAATGCTCCTGCTCATTCCTTTCATCAGACAATTCAGTTCTTAGGAAATTTAAATGGGAAAACATTAGGTATCCACCTCTCAGCTTTAATTTGGCTCCTTCTGACTAATTTTTGTTTCCTAATCTTAAAATGTCAATAAATGGCAAACCTTTTAATTCAGTTCATGAGGCAAAAAAGACTTCATTGACATACTTAAATGTCTAGGATCCTCATTTCTTTGAGAATAGACAAGCTAACTGATATTATCACTTACATAAGTGCCTTGAAGTTTATTAACTTATGATGACAAATAAAGTTTATATTTTATTTTTTTATTTATTTGAAAGAGTTATAGAGAGAGGCAGAGCTAGAGAGAGATAGGCCTTCCATTCTGCTGGTTCACTCCCCAAATGACCGCAATGGCCAGAGCTGAGGCGATCTGAATGCAGGAGCCAGGAGCTTCCTCTAGGTCTCCCACGCAGATGTAGGGGACCAAGGACCAGGACCAACCCCTACTTCCCTTGCAGGCCACAGCAGGGAGCTGGATTGGAAGAGGAACAGCTGGGACACAAATCAGCACCCACATGGAATGCAGGCGCTGCAGACTGGGGTGCTAATCCACTGCACCACAGTGCCAGCCCCTATATTTTTCATTTTTACATTCATTTTATTTGGGCTGCCTGAAATTCCCAGATATACATGTAGATTCCTAGAAATACATGGTGGGGGGGAGGGAGAGAAGAGAGAGAGAGAGAGAGAAAGATTTTAAGTGATTGACTAACCAGATTATAGAGACTTGATATGTCCATTATCAGCAAGGTCCAAAATCAGCCCAGCAGAGCTAGTGTTTATAGCTGAAATATGAAGACAGCCTAGAGAGGCAGGGTTTCTTCTTCTAGGAGACCTCAGCCTTTTATATTTTAGGGCTTCTATTAAACCTATTGATTCAAATGTTGATCTCATTTTTAAAACACCATCACAATAACATCCACAACGATGTTTGACCAAATATCTGGTATCTTGTACTTACAAATTTGACACATGTAATTAGCTATCAAACAAAATGTCATAATGAGAATTTCTGAATCTTTGTAAAATGATGCTGGTTTGATAAAGGAAAAAACAAAGATTAACCTTGCCAACTTGCAATAACTAAAGTTTGAGAACATGTACTAATTTTTCTTCACAAAATATCTATGGAACCCAAATTTGTGATCTTAGGAAAGACTTCAATTTCCATACTATAGCAAAGCAGTTAAAAATATTCATTTTTCAAGTTGCAGTCTTGTCTTTGTTTTCAACATAAATCCTAGAAGTACTGGTTCATATAAAAACTTGGACTCTAGTATTTTTAAGTTTTCAAAAATTTTGGCCCATCTATTGAAATTCTAATAAAAAATCAAGATTCTGCTCAATTTTCACTTATTTGAAGTCTTTCATAAACAGATTATATTGTCTCTTGCCTTAATATATGCTTTCATAGTATATAAAATATACCTGCTAAACTGAGCACCTAAAAAGGAAACCTGCAGAAGTGAAACTGACACTATAGGAAGCAATGACTTGATCAGCCCTTGTACTGACTGTCAAGGAACAGCTTACTATTCTATTCTTTTTTACTGTTTTCGTTTTCTACTTAATACCATTGGTTGAAATCTTTACTTAACACAGAATTATTCTTAGGTATTTAAATGCAAATGAAAATTGATCCCTGTTAAAAATAAGAGTGGGAATAAGAGAGGGACAAGATATACTGTTCACACACATTCCTTCGGACTTATACCCAAGGGTATCTTTTATATAATGCTGCAAAGTACTAATCTTTTTTCTCAATCTGGTCCCCAAATCAGCAACATCAAGATCTCCTGACAGCTTGTCAGGAATGTAGACTCTCTGGTTCATCTCTGTCCTTCTGAAAACTTTTGTGTGTTTTAGCAAAATTTTCTAGGTGATTCTGTAATTTTGTAATTTGATAAGCACTGCTCTACATCTTGGTATTAACAAAAATGACTAAGGCAAGATTTTACATAAAAGGATTTCAATTTCTAGTACAGGGATTGTGTCTAAACTATTATCACTGTTGAATAATAGTTCTAAGATCTATTTTATATGCCAGGGATATACAAAAGCCCTTTAACGTCCCATGAAATTCCTGAACACCTTGTGCTTTTCATGCTGCAACATAGATGGCAATTCTACACATGACTCAAAGTAAAATACATACTGATCCATAAAATAAGGAATTTCAATGAGTTTCTTGTGCCTTCCCATTTTTATGTAACCAGATATTATCAATTTAAGTCAAAGTGTTTGCATGAAGGTTTTTGTTTGGTTGTTTGTTTTGTTTGTTCTTAATTTCTCTTGCTTTGTTTTTTAAATATCTTTGGATAGTATCTAATCACAGGGCTACATCTGTCTATTGGAAATGAGCATTCTTCAACATAAGATTGGCTGAATTGTTCTTTTCTTGTTCTGCCAAGAAAATCTAGTGATGGAAAAGCACATGTCATTTCACTGTTCACTTTCTTAGTTTGTTTGTGGTCAGGGTAAGTGTAGAAACTTCAGTCTGTTGTGCAGTTTTACTTCTAGCATCATATACTTACCTTGGCATTTGGCAAGTCCTTAAAAATATTGTTGATTTTGTGAATTGGCAATGAGTGCAATTAGATACATAGCAGAATTGAAAAAAATGAAGGTAATGGAAAAATGAAGAGAAAATGCCCCAGCAATTTGCTCAAAACCTAATTATCAGAGTAGGAGTTCTTTGATGAAAGGTCTTGCTTTATTTTGCTTTCCTCTCAAGTATATCAATCATAGAGTTTGTACTTTTTTTTATTGTAGTAACCACAGATTTATACTTGATATTTTGAAATTAAATTCATCATTCATCTCACCACCAGCAAGATTGCAATTATCAGGAAGTAGGCATTGAAAAGAAGTAAAGCTGGTTAAAAATAATTTGTTGTTAATGAAATCAGTAGAATGCCACTTTGACCCTTTACAGTTATTTCAGGTACTCAAGAGACTAACTAAATTCAAGAATTTAAAACCTTAATCTCATAAAGGAATCCTTTCCCCAACCATACTGAAAGAAATTCTTGACCAAGGTTAAAAACATTCTCCTCAAATTTGATCAAGTATTTCCACTTTAAATTTAAGAAACATTTGGCAGAGTTTGGTATTTTTCTCAGGTGCTTGCAGGAGGCTTAGTTTTAATATCATTTTTTCATAATGTATTCAATATTATTTTTACATAAATAGTTTAGCAGCAGGCTATATATTAAATCCTGAAATGTGCAATATTCATAGTATTTCTGAAAACAAATAAAAGCACACAGAAGAAACATTCATGAAAACTGACATGCTTTCCTACATATTCAGCTGAGAAAACAGAATTTTATTAAAGTAAATAAGAGTTGCTTTTTACTAGTGGAAGATAATGCCCCAAATAAACATGAATAAGATCAACTTTTGAAAAATTTCTAGATCTTGTTATGTTCAATTTCAGCAGCTTTGGTGACAACGTTAACGATCAATTTATTATGACTCAGGACATATTTCTATAATGCCTTTAAAAGTAAGTGCCCGAGCATGGAGCTCTGCTGAGAGGACATCTGTATGACAACTGGCATTGGACAATGAATGAGGAATGGTCACCAATCTACAGACCTGTAGGGCATGGCCAGTTTCAGTAAAGCACTGGAGTCAGTTCTGTTCAGTTTGCATCTCTGAATGCTATGACGAAGCCTATCACCACTGTTCCTTAGTTCTCAGAGAAAGATATTTGAGAAACTGCAAATGATCTTGACCTAATTAACTGGAATTCAAACTGGGGCAATATTTTATGTTCTCTAAATTGCTGTGCACTTGGGTCTATTTTCAGCACTAGATGACTAATATTATTTTGTACACATGTATAGCATCCTTAAACTTGCAAAATACTAAAGCATATTTGAAATAACTTTTCCTAGAAGTGTTTTGTTGTTTGTGATATTCCTATAGTATAGATGAAGAAACTGAATCACACATAAGTAAAACTGTAGATGCCTTATTGCACTCAACTGTGAGAAAGACAAACATATTACAGTCTAACATACCAATAAAAGCTCATGAACTTTCTCATGGCCAGCACTACCTGCTATATTTTGCTATTTGTGGCAATGACTGACACATGTATTGACGATACCCACAACGATGGAGACATCATCCTCCAGGGCAGTACCATTTAGTCTAGCATTTATTGTATTTTGCTTCATGGAGTAAACTGGCACTTTTCATAAGTGAGTACAATTGTTTTTTGTGAATAAAACAAACCAATTTTTATTAGCTCTTCTTATGGGTGAATCACAAAATGAAAATTCCCTCCCAGTAGCCCAGGTCAGTAGTTCCCAAGATTTTTATCATGTATTAATCTTAAACCCTTCAAGACACTCCATCTTGGGTGAAACTCCCTCAACTTTTGAGTCACTGCTATTCTCTAGATGAGTTTCATTTTAATATTCAGTAGGGATATAACTAATACAAACATCTTCCTTTATACATCTCATCATCTTCAGAAACTGTATCTAAAATCACCTTTATTAGGATGCCTATCTTGATAGATACTAGTATCAAATTGTTCTGCTCACTCCTGGTTCAGTGATTTTTGCAACAGAAACATTGCAATGTTTATGTTTATATAGTTTTGTACCTTGTGGATTTTTTACAAAAGCTTATTCTTTTAAAAACTTTGTAAAAATGACACTATAATTTTCTTTTTTAGACTTTATTTATTTATTTAAAAGATAGAGTTACAGACAAAGAAAAGCAGAGACAGAGGAAAAGATCTTGTATCCACTGGTTCACAACAAAAGGCCGAAATGGCCCAAACTGCGCCAATCCAAAGTCAAGACCCAGCCAGGAGCTTCTTCCAGGTCTCCCACATTGGTACAGAGGCCCAAGGACTTGGGCCATATTGCTTTCCCAGACACATTATCAGGGAGCTGGATCAGAAGTGGAGCAGCCAGGACATGAACTGGAGCCCATATGGGATGCTGGTGCCACAGGAGGAGGTTTAGCCTACTGCCCCACAGCCCTGGCCCCAACACTACAATTTTCACCATTTAAAAAGAGGTACTAAGTAGCTTGACTATGAACATATGAAACAATGAGAGGTAGCTGCAGGAATAAGTCCAGACCAGAAAATTTGGGTGATCATGCTCTTAACCACTGGGTAACCCCGTCTCTCAGAGAAACAGTGATGTGCGATTCACTTTAATTTTTTCACTGATGTTGAAAGATAACCTTTCCTAGTAAAATTAATATATCTCTCTGTTCCAAATCTGCTATTCAGGTATTTTATATCTACAGATGTACATTAATATGTATTTTAGGAAAGATTTTATAATTTGATTTTGATAACTTCTGAAACTTGTTAATTCTCAAGGTCACACTGTATTTTAAATCTGTCCTTCAAGGTGCAAGGTAACCCTTCTCAGCCTGATGTTATTAACTAAGTAAATGAGCATGTTTTGTGATGATTGATGGAATTATTAAATAGCACTCATCCTAGGACTAACCCCATCAGTCATGTTTCCTAACTTTGATATTGAACTATTTGGACCACCACTGTGAAGCAAATTATGTACCTATTTAGTAGTAATGTAGCAAGTATCTCAGCTTTCTCCAATTATTTCTGGAGGAAAGGAGCACATAAAATATTCCCGATTTAAAAATTATCTCATTTTTATTTATCAATGAGAATTTTTAGGTTTAGCAAAAACTTCATAAACATGAAAGAATTATTACTGACTTCTTTAATATAGTAATTAATATTATGTTCTACATAATTTTATCTTTAATATAAAAGAAAGATTCCACAGATAGCATTTATTCATGAAATGATTCTCATTATTTTAGGATACTTATAGGTGGTCGAGAATTATGTATTCCAAAACTAAACAAGACACAAGTTCTTCAAATACCTGTTGGTTTTTCTTTCTTTCAATGAAAAGAAAAAAAGCTATGCAGATAATTAGGCTCTTGGAGAAATTTTTTTGTTGAAAGTTCAAGAAGAAATATAATGAATTCAAGTATGTAAGGCATTTTTAAAAATCCATAAACATAGTTGGCCAAAAATACTATTTTCACAAAATATGTTAGCTTTTTTATAATGTTATTAGAATTTCTCATAAAAATATCACCATTATAAAATGACCTCTTTTTTTAAAAAATAATCTTTTCTTGTCTATGAAGATAACTTGTAGCTTTATTATTCTAAACAAGCTTCAAATTCCCTTGACTGTGTTTTGTTAATGCTGTTTTCATTTACTTTTTGGTTTGCTCTGCTTCTTTTTCTCTTCTAAGATGGTATTAGTGCATTCTTCCTCAAATTTCTTAGGTATTATTGCACTTGACAATCGTGCTGTCCAATTAATTAAATAATTCAAAATCTGCCTTACTCTCCACATTTCTTCCAATTTTTCATTGTGATCTATGATCAGGGTTTGTTTGAAAAATTCTCCTTTCTACATCAACATGTAACAACCTTCTCTTATCTTTAAAATGTTGTATCTGAATTTCACCTTGTTACCCAATACTGCAATTAATTTAACTTTCAGTGCATTCTGGGCGCTACTGCCTTCTGTTGTCTAGATGGTACAGAACAAAGGTGAACTGGGAGTTCTACACTACACCTAATTTAGAATTTAATTAACCACGGAAGTTAAAAGCGAGGGCAATCCCCAATAAGTTGACAGTGAAAGTCGTGGCTGCCCTAAACCTGATAAGAAAGCAACTGAGAGTTTTAAATTGAGATCACTACCAGCATAGCCGTGGGTTTCAGCAGTGACAAACTGTAGTTACAGATTCCAACAGCCCCTGATGAAAAGCTCTTCTCATTCCCTAATGCTTTATGGGAGAGCTGCAGCTACTTGGAATATTTTTCAAGCAGAAAGCCATCATCATGACAACACCAGAGTAAAAGAGGGCGAAAAAAAAATCTTTCTGGTAGGGAAATAAAGACATCTTAAGCTTGACTTCAAAAGCTCTCTACAGCAAACAGTAGCTGTGGAAATACCGTTTCATCTTTGCCTCTGGGATATTATTAAGCTTTTCTAGTAGCTCTAACTGCAGGAGAAGGGATTATAGAAGCTGCCGCTGTGTAGCTGCCTGCCATACAAATATCTGGAAAAGCTGGGATCATGGATTTGTATTAGGGCCACTGATTAGCCAACCCCAAGAAACTGACCTGGTAATGAATACTACAATATGCTCCTTTTCACACCACACACACACACACACACACACACAATCATGCAAGACACTTCCATTTCTTGCAGGAATATCCAAGACTTCCCTTTGGTCAAAGTTGGCAGAACACACAGCGAACAGTTCAGCTGCACCTACTAATCAAATGCACAGCCCAGCAATGCCATTCACAGCACATCAGTTACAGTCGTGTCAGCATTTCCATGATGAATCACTACCTTCAAAGGTTGTAGGTCAATTGTTTAAAAATCCACTAGAAACGGCAATGACCCATGTAGTCCTGTTGTGGAAATTACACCATATCATTTCAGTATAGAAAACAAGAATTCAATAGAAATTAGTCACCAAAGGTGCTTTATTATTCCTGCTTATTTGATTTGACTGCTCAATACATGTTTTTTGTCTTCAGAATCATTTCTCATTGAATGTAACTAATGCCTATTTGATATGGATGGATTGCTTATTATTTGGAGAAAGCAGAAACACCAATTCCATTTTTTAGAATGAATAAGTATATGTAGAGTGCATTTAAACATGTCATCCAAGGTTTGTAACTGAGATTGAGTGGAATTTAGTTGCTCCAAGTAAATAATGGACACAGTATGACTGAGTCTTCTAACAAAACACAACAAATGAGGTCTACTAAATAATTGCTAGATATCTACTCAACTGCTATTTCATTCTTACAGATTAGAATATTAAAATTAGACTGTAAAATAAGGTACATGTATACAAATTCATATATTTAGTATATATAAATGCAATGCATTTGGCAGTTACATTGATCTTCTTAGGACAAAGAAATGCTGGAACACAAAATGATGGACCTAAAACATAATCAAGATTAAATCACAGCTCTTCTGAAACATACAATGAGGTTATTTTTCACAAAATTAAGAGTTAAGTTGATTTCCTGCTGCATTTAAGAAACTTCTTACAGACACAACTGATTGGAGTATTTTTTTAAAAGTTACAATAATTAAATTTATGTAATAGAGGTTTATATTTGTAATTTTCCTGCGTGGTTGAAATTTCAAGAAATCATTCTATGAACATTGTCTGATTCTGTAGTAAGTGTAAATCATCAGTGAGGTACATTAATACAGCCTCACCATTATCATTTTCCTCATTTTGTCTGTTATATTTGATTTTTAACTACAATATATTTTATACCACCTAAAATTATTTTTCGATAAGAGATTTCTGATAAGGGAAGATCATACAGTGACTCTATCTCTCTGAAATTTATACTGAATATTTATGCCTTTAAAAACACATTATTAAATGGTCTATTAATTTATTTTGTTGTTTGAGATTATTCTTAATCCATAAAAAGCAAGTTTTGATCTTGCATGCCATTATCTTTAATAGCCATCCAATAAAAAAGAAACAAGTAAAACATATTTAACCCATTGACTGACTATTAATAATCTGTGTACATATTTAAAAAGAATGAGATGATTCTTCAATATAAATTGAAGTTTTTTTATAATATAAAATGTTATAATTTATAACACAAATTATATTTTCAAAATAATTTTTTATACTTGATCTTAGCCAAAAGTTTGAGAAGCAAAAAAAAATATAATTTTAACAATACACCAATCAGCTTATTTGAAAACACCTCTTTAATAATATCTTTTAAAATGTCATTTAAATAATTTAATCGTTATTGAAAAAACCATGTAAATTAATTTAATACTTTGAGTGAAATATATAATCAAATTATCATTTATTTGGTGAAGCTAAAATTATGTTGGGATTTACCAAATAGCTTAAAATTCTGGGGTTCTTTTTCAAAAGATAACCATTTGCATTCCATCTCTTAACATGCAGCTTTAAATATCAAAGTGCTTTGATGAATAATAAATATAAATATAAATGAATAAACAATCTGATGCCAGGAAAGAAGCAAATAAGTATTCAAAGGAGGTGACTATGTTTTATTTCTTTATTTTATAATGTATTTTACATTTGGCCTAGTCAACAAATAGTTGCAAACAGAAAAAATAAAATAAATATCTCTCTATATAAGTCACCCTTATAGTTTTACTATTTCCTAATGAGAGTAAGTTACATATGTTTATTATTGTGTTGTTCAGGACAATAATTTTGCTCAGGCATTTCAATCCTCATTATACAGTGGGGGTGACCTATGAATTGTGGGGGTTTCAAAAGTGGTTTTAAAAATCAGTCCTTATGACAGATGAAAAACAGTGTTTGATTCCCCTGTGGCTATCATTGCACAGTCAAATTTATTGCCAGTTTTAGGGCCTGGCTGTGAGAAGAGCTCAGCGCTGCTCCTGTTTCATTGATTCAAAGCACCAGCCATAGGAAACCTGATTCAAGGGATTTCGTGTCTCAGGATCAAGGCATCGTGGCAAGTATTCTATTGCTCTGAACTAGAAAACTTCAGAGGAAGGTGCTTATTTGTATGATATGCTAGGAAAGCCACTATATATAATCAGAAGTACAGACTCTATCACCGGTTCCCTGTTTGGCTGGGAAGGTCAGGAGTCAGTCTGATGAAATGTAAAAGGCAGAGAGTTAAAGTTTTTCTCCTGCTGTGATCAGATGTTCTCGGGATTCCAACAGAGGTAATCTTTAAAGCAAACATGGCAGAGCTTTGGAAGGCTTTGTGATCATGACCCACCAGTAGCCCATGGGTTCTTTGGAGGGGCAGGTGCAAGCTGGCCTGTGGTCAATTTTTGTCCTGCTATTCTTAGATGCTCTAAAATTACGGGCCTTAATCTCTGAGGTAGAACTTTAACTCCCACCAAAAAGAGGGGCCAAAAATAAGGCACAAATGATTTCCTCTTAAAACAACGTAGAAACATTTATGTGCTTTTGTCTTCTATAATATTCCAGACTCAGTGATGATTTATATCTTAAGAATCTTCATAATTTACAAAGGACTTAAAAATGCCATGATTCAATTCTTAGAACAATATTTGGGGTTTATAAGAAAATCTAGGCTGCTCCTCCTTTTTATTTTATTTTTTTAACAGAAAAGACTTTGCAAGGAATAAGTGACTCCCTCAGGCAAATAAACACAGGTTTCCAGATCGTGGTATAAGATCTATGGCGGACATGCGTACTCATGGTGTAGTGGAATTACAGTGTTCCCACAGTTCTTCTCCACATGGTACTCATGGAACACACCAAGAAGTGACCAGTTCACACAGGAAAGAAAACCAGTTTACTATCCTACTTTCAAGTATCAGTGGAAGGCAGATATTAGGACAAAGATTATCTGATTTCAATATTACAGGTAATGCGATAACAGTGGAAAAACATTCTAAATACAAGCAAATATGAACTCCAGTGGCTATGTTTTAATGCACAATATCCTAATGTCTAGCAATAGCCTATATACACAAGAAATGTAAGTAAATCAATGTGAAATTTAAAAAAAAAAAAAAAGCCTGAGTACAAACAGAAACAGAAGAACACCTCCTCTCTTCACGTGAATAACACATGCACACTAAAGGAGGAAAAAGAAAACCTGATACAATCAGAAGCAAACGCACACACAAATAAATAAAATTAATGCTTATAACTTTTGAACACAAAAGGAAAACAGAACTGCAGATAAATATTGAACTCTTTCTTGCAGGTTTAGTTTCTATAGTAGTGTGGATTGAACTCTTTTCAAGCTGCTTTATATGTATTTTCAGATTGAACAAGTATAAATATAATATATAAGTATAATACAAATATATGGATATACATTCCACAATCTCATGGAAATATTATTTTTCTCAGCTGAATGACCCTATCAGCACTGAAATTACAATCATAATGAAAATATTTAGATCTTGATGTAAAAATATGATTCCCCACTGAAAAGAATGGAATGTTTTGGAGAATTGGCTAGATACTTATGAGCTAGAAGATGAGCCTGGGAAATTTTGAAGATTGTAAAATATTCTCAAAGTAATAATAGTAATAATAATAATAATAATAATAAGGCATGGTAAAAGAGTAAAAACCAGCTGGAAGGGTACTATATCTCCTGATTTGGAGAAAAGCTGAAAAATATTAGCATAAAATAAATTATAACAGAAATGGAAGATAATTTCTTGAATAAAATAGAAACCTGTAAATTCACATTGATTATGGATTGATAGACAAAACTCATGTAGGTAAGTAGGATATACAATGCCTCATACAATATCAACTAATAATTGTGGAGGACATAGCAAAGATATAAATCTTTATCATTTTTCCACATTGTAGTAAAAATTGTTTCTGGTCAGAATCATCAATGATGCTAAATATAGCCATGAGAGTTGATGAGGGAAGAGACTCCCAGCAGATTAGTTATTTTGTGTAAGGGAAAACAAAGTTAACAAATTAACATTACCTGCCAAGTACCCAACTCACTTTTGTGGATTGGTTCAATATGTATGTATTAAATAAATTGATAGTTTCCAACTAGGTGTCAATAAATTATTCAGACCATCCTATCAGTGCTTTGTAGAAACTGATTTCCATTCATCTTATTGCTTCCCATGTCAGTTGGTTTTGAATGACACAAAACTTTTCCAGTTGGTAACTATTTCAAGGCTTTATTCCCAAGCCTGTTCAAGACTATTGACTTAGTTTGTTCCCAAGACACTAAGAAAATTTTCTAAAAGGACACCATAAACAATGCAGGGAAATCACACAGTGCAAGCATCTTTTCAGGCACAAAAGTGAAATATAAGTATCTCACAAATTATGGAATCATCATTGTCAACATCAACATCACATTTATGTCACTCTCCCTGTATAAGAACTTTACATACATGAGCAAATTTTTTGAGCTGAGTATGGTGTTATAACTTGAAGAGAAAGTTTTAAGACTATTGATAAATATGCTTCTTACCCCAAAGGATTGCTTCTTTGATCTGTTTGATTATCTTTATTCATAAATTTATTTTAAAAGACATTTGTAAGAAGTTTATGAACATATTTTGGGGTGTAAAGTTTGAAAAATTGTAAATGCAATTTACTCTATATGTTTGCCTTCAAAACGGATAGTATTCTTACGTGTAAATCACAATTCCCTCTTTTTGTTGACACAGCAATGTTTAACAATTAGAAGCTAAGGAGTCATTATAATAGACACAAGGGATACAGAGAAAAACCATTTTAAACTTCAACTCTGTGTCAACTTTAACTGATTTTACAAAAGTTACTCAAATCCTGAACCTTATTTTTCTAATCAGCAGGGGTGAAAAATCAGAGTAGTTGTTGTATGGATCAAATTATAGAGGAAATATATGTCCAAGTTCTTTATAAAATAAAAAGTAATGGTAAATCTCTGATCATTTGAATGATCATTTCAAGCATAATTACCCATACAATTCTACATTCAATTTATTAAACTTCATGACAAAATCATATAAATCCCAAATGGATAAAATAGCATTATACATGTATGTGATGAAAATCATGGTGGTGCTCCTAATTTTTATTGCAGTCAAAAAATTACAGAATAAAATGAAATCTTTATGTGATAAATTTTTCTACTTATTTTATGAAAAGATCTGATTATGGGAATATGGTATTATATTTCCTTTTAGAATGTGTCAATATTATTGTAAGATATCAGAAGCTGTGACAGGTAAGAGGAATTCTGACAGATCTCAAACATTGAATTATGAGAGGTTTAAATTTCTCTATAAATTCAGATGAGCTGTTAGTCCTATCTTTAAAAGTGCTACAAGTTATACATAATAAATAATTGAAGAGCACTAAATCTTTTGTTTGGTAGTATTGAAAATGACAGAATCTATCAAAATTCTTATAATGAAGGATCTAAACACTAAACAAAAAAAGAAAAAATTGAGGTGAATACTTATCTATCAGCTAAGAAGATGATTTCTAATCATAAAAGTCATACTGAAGAGGAAAATAAAAGATTGAAATTTGAAAATAAAAGATGAAATGTGTCATAATAGTATTAAAAGGCAAAGAATAGCTATGAAATACTATTCAGAAATGAAACTAAGTTATAACATAAATTTAAAATTTTTAATACAAGTTATACTAACTACTTAATCAATACAGCAGCATAAAAATTACATGAGACTATTTCAGAGACAAAGATATATGAATTATATGGAAACACATAGAAAATATTTCAATCATTTTTAACCATCAGGGAGTTTTCAGTTTAAAATAGCCAACAGCTACAATGGCTCACCTATACATCAGTAAACACTTTGAAAGTAATATTTTGTATGGATGCACTATCTCATCTGTATACTGGTGAGAGTGTAAATTGGTACAGCCTTTCTGGAAAGCAACTTGTTGATACAAACCAAGATCTATAAAAAGTTCATATCCTTTAGTACAGTAATTTCTCTTTAAGAACTCTATCTCAAGGCCGGCGCCGCGGCTCACTAGGCTAATCCTCCGCCTAGCGGCGCCGGCACACCGGGTTCTAGTCCCGGTCGGGGCGCCGGATTCTGTCCCGGTTGCCCCTCTTCCAGGCCAGCCCTCTGCTGTGGCCAGGGAGTGCAGTGGAGGATGGCCCAGGTGCTTGGGCCCTGCACCCCATGGGAGACCAGGAAAAGCACCTGGCTCCTGGCTCCTGCCATCGGATCAGCGCGGTGCGCCGGCCGCAGCGCGCCGGCCGCGGCGGCCATTGGAGGGTGAACCAACGGCAAAGGAAGACCTTTCTCACCTGTCTCTCTCTCTCACTGTCCACTCTGCCTGTCAAAAAAAAAAAAAAAAAAAAAAAAAAAAAAAAAAAAAAAAAAAAAACTCTATCTCAAAAAGTATTAAAAAATCTAAACTAACATGCTTGTACAAAGAAGAATATCATGAGATATTTATAACAGCAAAACACTCAAGAAAACTAAGTGTCTAATGTTTGGATAATAATTACATCAATTTAAATATAGCTATAAGATAAACAATGCAGTATGATTAAGTGTAAATTTTAAACAGTATTTCATGGAGTGGGATAATCTTTATGATTTGCAGTAAACTTACAAATAATGCAATTCTGTATAAAGTTTAATCTTAAACTAATGTGTATAAAATTGAATACTTAAAATTTATAAACTTAGAAACTTGTAAAAATATAGCATAGGCAAACAAGTTGTTGTAATAATAGTACACATGTGCTAACTTTTATCATATATTTAAAGTTTTCTGTAAGCTCTAAATTCTTTACCATGATCACATATTTTCTGAAAATAAAAATTATAATTAATTACAAGTTCATGAATATTTGTTATTGCATTTCAAAATAATATTAAGTTCAGAGATTAAATATTTATATTTATCAAAAAATCATAAACCTTATAATTACAAATATTTACTTGAAATCATCTTGTAACCAGAACAAAAAACACTATATATATTGCCAATATCCTCTGTTTTAACCATGAAATGATAAACAATGCTTTATAGCAAAGGGAATAAATTTTCATTTGATGGCGTACTCTAAAAGTGAGTACTATTTACTGTTTTTTAAACCACTTTAATATTTGCTTTTATAGAGATGGGAGCAGCTACTTTACTAGACGTTAATGTTAAAACGTCCTTTGGTTACTTTCTGTTAGACATTCCCAGTTGAAAATTGAACTTCACACAATCTAATAAAATAACATGTAATTTCTTCATTTTGGATATGAGTAAAATAAATATTAAGAGGATATCCTAATGCCTTTCCTGGTTATTTTTATTACTTAAAATGTATTTATTTATTAGAATCACATACTTTATTTTTATTTATTTATTCATTTGACAGATAGAATTAAACAGTGAGAGAGAGAAACAGAGAGAAAGGTCTTCCTTCCATTGGTTCAGTCATCAAATGGCCGCCAGGAGCCAGGTATTTCTCCTGGTCTCCCATTCAGGTGCAGGGCCCAAGCACTTGGGCCATCCTCCACTGCCTTCCCAGGCCACAGCAAAGAGTTGGACTGGAAGAGGAGCAACCGGGACTCAAACCCGGCGCCCATATGGGATGGCGGTGCCGCAATGCAGAGGATTAACAAAGTGAGCCACCGTGCTGGCCCCAAGAATCACATACTTTCAAAACAGTCTGAACAGAGTTTTCCAGAAACATACTGCCACAGCAACTGAAGCACCCTGTTATGTAAAAGGTTTAACATAGTAACTGAGTATTCACATCTATGCTCTCTTAATCCTGTACCTGGATGATTCTACACAGTCACTTCCTATCTTCGCATTTATGTTAGCAACTCAGCAGAGAGCTGCTTTGGCATGCCTGTTTTCTTCTCTATTCTCCTTTCCCTCTTCTGGTCCATATTTATATAAAATTATATTGTTGTTATATTTATATAAAATTATATTGTTGGAGCCTCTTTACAAGGATATTAGTGATGCCACATATAGACCACCTTAGCCTAAGCTGTAGGATGAGTTCAGGATATTTTGGGTACTATACAGTACTATACGTGGAGCATCCCACCACCAGCAGCAATTTATAAATCTGCATCATGTTGTCTATGATGCATTGCATAGCAATCTGAAAAATTAAAGCTGAAATCTGGGTTGAAACACATCCATGCCTATCCAAACAGAAAATGCAAGAAACTTATGCGATAGAGGAGACTTCTCTCTGTGCCCAGTAAATAAAGTCATCTTTGATGGCAAAATGACTTTGAAGTGTAATTTACTGCATAAAATGATGTGACCAGTATGTATTGTTGAACTGATTTTATCATCTGTTCTTCATCCCTCTACTTTTTAATATCGCTTCTAGATGTAGTACTTCCAACTTTGCAATGCTAAATGCCAAAAATATACAGCTTTCTGTGAAATCTTTGATATTTTGGAGGAAAGAAGCTGCTGAAATTTGATGAATAATTATCAAAATTTTACAGCAATCAGTTAATCAGCAAGTGCACGGCAAGTAGATTTTACCAAAATAAGCACTGGGTAAGATAAATAGAGAAATATGAAGCATGGTCTAGGAGCGGATATTTGGTGCAGCAGTTATAAAGCCACATGGGATGCCTGCATCCCTATCAGAGTACCTGGGTTGAAGTCCCAGCTCTGCTCACAATTCTAGCTTTCAGATAATGTGTGCCCTCAGAGGCAGTAGGAAAATTTCCTGTGGTTCAGTCCTTGTTATCCATGGAAGAGACTTCTGTTGAATTTTTGGCTCCTGGCTTTGGTATGGCCCAAACACAGCTGCTCAGTGTACTTAGGAAGTGAACAGGAGAATGGGTGATCTTAGTCTGTCTCTTTTTCTATGTTTCAAATAAAAAATATGTTAAGTATGATCTATAGCCTTCGGAAGCTTACAACCAAGTAAAGAGATAAGTCATAAATAACTCAAATGGGCATCGTTTTTTTGAATAACACCTCATCTAACTAAAGGAGATACTGAGTATAACAATATGCAATATAATAGTATTAAATTGAGAGTTATTTAAGACATTTTAATTGTAAATATTGAAGTACACAGTTATTTGAATAATCCACAATACTGTTGCTAACTATGAGTTCTGAACTGTTTTCAAAATCAATACATTTTGCATGTTGGATTTTTTTTTTTATATCACCTGTCATGGCTGATAACGAATTATAAGAGGAATC
Source organism: Oryctolagus cuniculus (assembly GCF_051225735.1). Taxonomy (NCBI): domain Eukaryota; kingdom Metazoa; phylum Chordata; class Mammalia; order Lagomorpha; family Leporidae; genus Oryctolagus; species Oryctolagus cuniculus. Next base: position 79,992,801 of record NC_142871.1, on the reverse strand, counting down.
TAACATTGGCTCCAAAATGTATTGTGTGTGTTCTAGTTTTAGAAGTAGCATTTTTTAAAATCACAAAGCTCAGTGAATTTAATTAAATCTCAACTGCTTCAAAGCAATTCTTTCCATTGTACAAAATTACACTTATCATTCAGATGGCAAAAACTATATAAAATGCTACAGTCTTTCAAAACAAGAAATTTACATATAGAGGATAAGTGAAAAGGTCTATAACATGGCCTAGAAATGCCATTTAGGCTTTCTGATGGGTATTTTAAAGTCAGTTCAGATCTTTGTACGGTGAATTAAATGTTTGCATTTAAAAACCTATGTTATTCAAGGTCCCAAGATGATAGATGCTACCCAAAATGTATATATTCTCAACAAAACAGATTATGACTACCAAGGTTAAAAAAATTCAGAATATAGAAGCTCAAGCTACATTAATATACATTTTCCTTTGTTTATATTTTCATTTCTTTCTCATTTTTGTTCCCTGGTCTCAAAATTACTTTTTTTGAGTCCATATAGGTGTGACTAGCTTTGTGTGTTTGTATGCATATAAGTAGATAGGTACATATATAGATTGCTCTAGAGATCTTTTTCCTACCCATATTAACCACTGCTTCAAAACTTTATATGATATTAAATATTTTTCCTCTGGGGGTGGGGGGAATCAACAGATTCCTAAATGAATGTATAGTCCCCTGTACATTCACATGGAAAGAACTAACCGACATGTTGAACTATTCCTGTGTCATACAGCTATGATGTATTTTTTCTCTTTAGAACATAAAAACACAGATATAGTAAGTTGGTAATATGTAACACAACTAGAAAAATGAGACATATAAAAGTAGTAATTGCCAAAGCATGTTCTCTTAATTTTATCTGCTCTGTAGCATGATATCTGATTTTCACTGCTATCAATATTTTAATTAGGGTTTTTATAAGTTCCTACTTGTTACACCAAATAGCAAAATAAAACATTATTTTTTTGAAATAAAATACCCAGGTAGCGAATAGAACAGTTTTCTTAAAGATATGCTTCCTTAAAATACATAAAATAGTATAAATATTCATATGAATATATTTGTATACATATAGACATCCTTGTTAACAGATTAGGATCATATTGCTTTAAGATTTTTATTTAGTTTATTTTTTTTTGTATATTTAGTCACACATTTTTTTCAAGGACACTGGTTTTCTCCAAGTGAAGCTTCCACAACTTGTACTTCATACACATCAATCATGTTCATTTTCATTGATAATCTCTTTTTCATTTTCTCAGACTCTAATGGGTTTCTTAAAACATTCTCCTGCAGATTATTAATTCAATTTTCCTGAACGATTAATGCTTTTGTGTATCATCTCGATTACCAGTTTTAATTCTGCTATTGTTATTTTAGTTTCTTTGCCCTAGTTCAATATCTAGCCTTAGTCTTTTTTCATCTCTGCTGTTCTTTATGTTTTCATCTGTTTTCCTTTTATCATACAATATTCTCCCCCTAAGACTTTCTGTTTCTGATTCTCTGAGGCTGTGTGATCTTATAGAGAACTAGTACATTTTCTACAATTTTCTTCTTCTTTTTGTTTTAATCGTAAATAATTGATGGCCGCATGTGCTCCCTTTGAAACAGCAGGGAAGCTTTCTCTCGTTCTCTCTCTCTAAGTTATTGCTATGATATTTTATATTTATTGTATTTATTATCAAAGGAGAATGCTAATTCAAACAGGACATTTCCTCCCCTTAGGGTTTAGTGGTCAATTGCAATAAGAAATAATTCAACTCTACTTACCATATATTAGGAAAGTTTACTGATTTTATGATTTTTCCTTCATTATATCTCATGATCCCCTTTCATTTTATTTCATCTCCCATAATCTCAAAAAACATAGTCCTGGGGCTGGCAATGTGGTTTAATGGGTTAGAGCCCCAGCCTGCAACACTGGTATACCATAGGGACACCGGTTCGCATGCTGGCTGCTCTGCTTACGATCCAGCTCCCTGCTAATTCACCTGGGAAAGCAGTGAAGGATGACGGGCCCAAATGCTTGGGTCCCTGCACCCACGAGGGAGACCTGGAAGAAGCTCCTAGCTCCTGGCTACCGATTGGCTCAGCTCTGGCCGTTGTACCATTTGGGGAGTGAACCATCAGATGGAAAAACCTCTCTCATTCTATCTTTTCCTCTCTCTGTAATTCTTTCAAATAAATAAAATAAATCTTAAAAAAAAAAAAAAAAGAATGAGAAAGAGAGAGAGAGAAACATAGTCCTTAACCAGTGTCAACTCATTAGGTGAAGGGAAGAGAAAATGAAGCTTCTAAGTGACGCATTGTTCCTAAATGAAAAGAATTCATTTCCTTCTTCTTGGCTGTTAGTGTACCCAAGCATGTGTCATAGTATTAGGGGATGCTGCTCTATTTCTGATCGAGCTCCCTCTTGATTGCTTGGGAAAGCAGTGGAAGATGGCCCAAGAGCTTGGGCTCCTGTACCCATGTGAGAGATCCAGAAGAAGCTCTTGGTTTGGATCCATCCAGCTCTGGCTGTTGTGGCCATTTGGGAAGCAAACCAGTAGATGGAAGATCTCTCTCTCTCTCTCTCTCTCTCTCTACCTCTGTCTTTCAAATAAATAATATATCTTTAAAAAAAAAAGAAGAATCACAATATGGAACCTAAACATGTTCACTTTTAGAGTGACTCTACAGAGATCTTTTGTGTTACAATCTTGGGTAAAATGATTAATCCAAACCTCAAATATCTCAAAGTAACCAATCATACTGTATTTATCAACCTCACCTAGGAGTTGTAAAACTTAAATGGAATGTGTTTGGAAGCATTTTGCAACATGTAAAAAGACTATAACATAAAAATTATAATATTATTATATAGTAATAAAAATATGCAAGTAATCTGAGTATATATTTCAATCCACATTCCTTAAGTCAATTTTTTTCTAATGTGAATATTTGCATTTAATGTCCATGGCCAATCAAAGAAAAATTGCACCAGTTATGAAATCGGACATGGCCCCCTAAAATTTACACAAAATGTGGCCCCTTAAAGTTCCTCAGAGTTGCTATCTGGGATGCCACATGTGCTATCGTAATTTGGGGTGCCATATGATTTTGCCATATGCTTACTAATAAATCCCCAATATTAGTAAGCCCAAGAGGGTTCTTGCCTAATATTTAGAGAAGAATTCTAAATACCAGCACAGATAAATGAGGCAGCATGGTACGTTTTAAGCTTTTATTTAGTGCGAAAGGTATCTAGGAAAGTGAGGGCTTTAGTTCAGGTTGGAGAGAAGGGAAAGTCTGGGAACTAGTGTAGTGTCCATACCAAGCGGAGAGCAGGACGTAAGCCACGTGCACCAAGCGCCTTGAGCTGCTATCCACCACTTATCACTGGCAGCAAAGCAGAGGCAAAGAGTTTTATTTAAGAGAGAGAGGTAAATATGGGTTCATAACGAGCACCAGGGACCAGCCACGTGGAGGATTATCTAGGCCAGGAAGCCTAGGGCGCGTGACCTTGGGCCCTGGAGGTGCAGGACTACAGCAAGCCCCTCTCCTGGCAAGAGGCCTGGCAAAAGAGAACCTCTGGCCACACTGTGTCCTGGCTTTTAACCCACTTCCAAAGGGGAGTGGTTAATTAACCTGATTGGCTGCTGGGCACCCAGGTGTGGCCAGGTAGTGAGATGAGGTCACACAGGGGCGTGGTGACGGTATCAGGTAGGACATCCAGGGGAGTGGTGAAGGCATGGTCTTCCAGTTCACAAATCTAATCAATTTTAGCCTGTATGCCTGCCTACTTCAGTTATTAAAAATGACTTTAACAGGCTTTATTTAAGTCTATTGCAATAGAGGTTAAGACTATTACAATAGGGGAGAGTTATTGAACTTAACTTCACTGAAACAAAAGATGGAAGATTTTTTTTTTTTTTTAAACAGAAGTAACTTAAGGGGAAAGGTACTGAAACACTTTAGTGGACAGGTTGGTCAGTGAGATTAAGCCATCTGTGTTTTATAATTGGTGCTTACAGAAGTTGGGTTCCTTTGCTGTCATAGGGATTGGGAGACAAGGACACTAACTTTCTTGATGATTGCATTTCAAAGAGGTGCCTCCCAGGTCCTTGAAAAAGACATTCCAGGATTGCAGAACATTTACATCTCAAAGGAGCAGAGATCAAGATTTTACATATAACAAATGCAATATTTCTAAAGTAAATTTTCTAAGAAAAGAGAGTCTAGGAGCCTATAGTCAATAAAAAGTCTTAGTCAAGTGTAAGGGAACACTGACCCTGATTAGGTCAAGCCTAAAATGATGCTCTGTGTTTTTTTGTTTGTTTAATTATGTTAGAGAAAATGTTCAGGAAGGAGTCAGTTCCTAAATGAAAATGTCTCTGTCAACATGTTTAGTTAAACTAATTAGCCTTTACTTTTTTAAATTAGAAAGCCCTGGGGCTGGTGTTGTGGCCTAGGGATAAAGCTGCCACCCATATATTCCATATGGGTGCTGGTTAGAGACCCAACTGCTTCACTTCCTATCCAGCTCCCAGGACAGCCCAACTGTTTGTTTCACCTGGTGCAGCCCTGGCTGTTGTGACCCTTTGCGGGGTGAAACTGTAGATGGAAGACATACACTCTCTCTCTCTCTTTCAAGTATGTAATAAATAGATCTTTAAAAAATAAATCAGGGAGCTTTGCTGCCAAATTTAGATATTTAAATGATTATCAAAAATGTCTGCAGTGTTTCCATAAACAAGACTTGCTGCAGAACACAGTGAATTCTAACTTGTCACAAAACATCTTTATTATCATAGGTGTTAGTGAAAAGATGACCCCCTCAAAAAATATATTCTGACAAGCCAGACAGACACACACACAACAGTTTATATGTGCCCACAAACACACAGTTCATTTTTTATTTACATTTTAAGTGTTAATTTATTTTATTTGTTGTAACCAAAGTCACATGCAATTTGTTCTGGGCTATTTCAGTCCCTCCTATTTTCTTTGTTGTTGATGTGTGTACTATTTTTCAACTCCAGTTTTTTTTTTTTTTTTTTTTTTTTTTTTTAACCAGGAAAGATAGTCACAAGCAATGTCTTCCTTGATCATAACAATTTGATGTGGATCATTATCTGTGCAGATAGATCTAAAAATGAAAGTAAATTGGAATTTTTCAATTGGTGAGACAGAGGCATTGCTGGCTACCCTGGAGATCTTTTTTCAAAGGCAGCCAGGAAGTTTAGGTATCCCATACCAACTTGATTTAAGGGGTCCATTTTAGGGGACATGTTCACTCTCAAAAGAGAATTGGCTGCCAACGGTAATGGGACCACCTGCAATACAGTCAATACTTCCTGTAGTATTAAGGGAACTTTCAATTTGAGGGAAACAACACAGCCTGTGGAGGATTTCCATTGCCTTTTTATTTTTCTTTTTTTTTTACTTTGTGTGTTTGTGTGTGTGTGTGTTTATTCCAGTGATCTCAGATATAACACATTTGGGCAAACCTAGCAAATTATACTACTTACAGAAAAATACAAACAGAAAAAATGAAAATAAATATCTACAAATTTTTGGAGTGCATCATGCAACTGAATATGTTTATATATTAAAAAAAGAAAGCTTAGTAAGATAGTCCCTATCTTCCATGAGACAAAGAAATTTTAAAAATTACTTTGTGTGCTATCTGACCAATTTCTGTCTTTTCTGAAATTCACCTTAAAGGAAATCTTAAGCAATAATAGTAATAAAATAAAAGACTTGGTTAAACCCTCTTTTAGGAAGGAATGTTTGAGCAGATTCCTTCAAAAGAACAAGAAAATACACAAAGTGAAATGATATATGAAAACTTTTTCTTTCTTAATGTAGACTCTCTTCTTTTAATGAAGCATTTATAATATATTTTTGACAGAAGAGGAAAAAATACCTGGTTCTGCCCCTGCCCTTAATTCTCAGCGTCATGTGGTTTAGAGTAATTATTGGTACAATTATAGTCTGTACTACTACTGTCCTTATTATAGGCAAAATCTTGTGGGAGATGTTCATTTACTTGCATGAAAATTTTCTAGTAAATTGTTTGTCATGTTAGACCACAATCTTACAGTAACAAAGTTCAACTGTATATAAATTTTAAGATCCATATTTGTGTGGTAACAATGTAAGTGGAATCCAAAAGACTATTTCATTAACATGTTCATTCTAGCTAACTAACACATATAATATAGACTGCAAAAGTGATTTGCTTGAATTAAATGAATACATTGAAATAATGAGCCATAGTTTAAAGTGTTTGTTATCAAATCTCTGTTCTTCTTTCTCTTTGTGACCATACTTGAAAGGATCATGTTAAAACACCAGACCAAAATAGTACATAAGCTGTAAGTTCAGACATCTGAAGAGGACAATAAACAGATTAGAAAATAGATTGGAACTCTAGCCAAAACTATGTAGCCATTGTTCTTTAAGCTAAGAGGAATCCTTTGGCTTACAGGAAGAAGATTGTGCCAGAGTCATGTAAAACCGTAATTATGGAGCCACTCATCAAATGCTGAATTATTTGATGTCTTGGAGAGGCAGTAAAACTTAACTACTTTACCTAGTATATGGTTAATCTTATGAGTATAAACTAAACTGAAAGTAGATCATTGTAAAAATTAACAGAGGGAGGCCGGCGCCGTGGCTCAATAGGCTAATCCTCCACCTTGCGGCGCCGGCACACCGGGTTCTAGTCCCGGTTGGGGCGCCGGATTCTGTCCCGGTTGCCCCTCTTCCAGGCCAGCTCTCTGCTATGGCCAGGGAGTGCAGTGGAGGATGGCCCAGGTGCTTGGGCCCTGCACCCCATGGGAGACCAGGAAAAGCACCTGGATCCTGGCTCCTGCCATCGGATCAGCGCGGTGCGCCGGCTGCAGCAGCGGCCATAGGAGGGTGAACCAACGGCAAAAGGAAGACCTTTCTCTCTCTGTCTCTCTCTCTCACTGTCCACTCTGCCTGTCCAAAAAAAAAAAAAAAAAAATTAACAGAGGGAATAGGAGAGGAAGGAGGAGGAAGGGTGGGAGTAGGGGTGGGAAGGAGGGTAGGGTAAGAAATATCACCATATTCCTAAATCTGTATAGATGAAATACATGAAATTTGTATGCCTTAAATAAAATTCTAAAAATAAAATAAAAACAAAAGAACTTAAGTAGTTTTCAAAGGAACTCTCATGACTATGTATACACACAAAACCATATAGGTGTTTGTGTGAGTTTAAGTTTTACATATATATGTATGTGTCTGTGTGTGTGAGTTTACACATATACATATACGTAAATTATACCTATAAACTATAAATATACATGTGTATGTCATTTATATAATATAAAAATGAAATAATACCTTAAAATAACTATATGAACATAGAACTAGGATATTCATTACCAGTATCTTAAAGCTTGTCTGTGTATTAATCTCATACCTCATTCATTTCTTTACTTTTGAAAAGTAAACAATATTCTGAATTTTGCCACAGTGTTGCTAATTTCATATTTTATCATTTCTGTGCCTAAAAGAATCATATAAACTTTTGTTTGCTTATGAGCTTAGTAAAAATAGTATCACACATTTTAATGTTTCAGACTGGCTTAAATTAGACAGCTGTTACTAGCAATGAGCATTTGGTGTAATGGTCAAGATGTCAGCATCTCTATTGAAATATATGAGTTCAAGCCCCGGTTTCATTACTGATTGCAGCTGACTGTTGCTGTGCTCCCTTGGATGTGGCAGGTGTTAGCTCAAGTAGTTGGGTCTCTGCCACCTACATGAAGACCTCAATTGGGTTCTCAGCTCCCAGTTTCAGTCTTGAGGCCATTTGGGGAGTGAACCAAAAGATGGAAGATCTTTCTCTCCCTTTCTCAAAAATAAATAAATAGAAATGTTAGGAAAGAAACATTTTCAAGATTTATCTATTCTGCTTAATGCATTAATAATTTCCTACCTTTATTGTTGTCTAATATGACATGGCATGAGTATTGTGGATTTTATGGATTATTTCAGAATACAAGACCATTGCAGTATGATATCACTGTGCCTCTAGACTTTAGGTTATTTTATTTCTAACAAACACTGTAGCCAGTAACATTTTGTGAATAGCCTCCTATGAAATTATATACTCACAATCTACAAATATATCTGAAATTATACAATAATGTCATCTATGCTCCTTATTATTTGAATTATTTTATTTACACTCAAAGAAATAAGAGCATCTGTGAACTTCACTTTCAGCAATATGATAAAGTAAGCTGTTCTGAGCATTGTTCCCACTAAGCCAACTCAAAACACTGGCCCTGCAAATATAACTTTTTTTTTTTTTTTTTTTTTTTTTACAGGCAGAGTGGACAGTGAGAGAGAGACAGAGAGAAAGGTGTTCCTTTGCCGTTGGTTCACCCTCCAATGGCTGCCACGGCTGACGCGCTGCGGTCGGCGCACTGCGCTGATCTGCAGGCAGGAGCCAGGTACTTCTCCTGGTCTCCCATGGGGTGCAGGGCCCAAGGACTTGGGCCATCCTCCACTGCACTCCCTGGCCACAGCAGAGAGCTGGCCTGGAAGGGGGGGGCAACCAGGAGAGAATCCAGCGCCCTGACCCGGTGTGCCAGCGCCGCTAGGTGGAGGATTACCCTATTGAGTCACAGCGCCGGCCTCAAATATAACTATTTTTAAGAGAATTTACTAACAAGTTTATTGAAGAACCTTCAAGATAAAACTAAAATAAAGCCAAAGACTAGTAATCAAAGTGAGTCTGTAAGCCTTGTGTACATAGCAAATTTGCTAGTACTCATTCCCACCCAAATCTGGAAATTTGATTTTGATATTCTGAAACAAAACACAGAAATTAAAGTTAAAAACCTGCTCAAAGAGATATGATAACAGACATTCCCACTGTAAGTTAAGCCCCTATAAGATTAAACCATCATCATGACAGACAAAGAGAAAAAAAAATCTAACTCCTCTCAACACTGTGCCACAAGAAATTAATGACAACTAAACAATTTCCTTTAATGCAAACAACAAAAAAAAGTAAATAAAAAGGAGACATTTCTTGAGAGTTTATGACATAAGGCAGCTGTTTTATAGATTTGAGGCCCCAGTCTCAGATTTTGGGATGAAATAGTTATGAGCAAGTAGTGACATCTTACACACAGGAAAAAAAAAAATCACAGACTTTTTTACTGCAGAAAGTCATCTTGGTCTACACAACCTTAAATACTCTGAGAGCAATATGAAGGCAATCAGATAAAGAGCAACCAAACACAACCAAACACCATAGGAAAAGAAGGGATCAAAAGCAATATACAGCAGAACATACATACATTTCTAAAGTATCTTTTTTTTTTTTTTTCTTTTTTTTGGCCAGGCAGAGTTAGACAGTGAGAGAGAGAGACAGAGAGTTATAGACAGTGAGAGATAGAGAGTAAGGTCTTCCTTCCATTGGTTCACTCCCCAAATGACTGCCATGGCTGGCGCTGTGCCGATCCAAAGCCAGGAGCCGGGTATTTCCTCCCGGTCTCCCATGCAGGTGCAGGAACCCAAGCACTTGGGCCATCCTCCTCTGCCCTCCCGGGCCACAGCAGAGAGCTGAACTGGAAGAGGAGAAACCAGGACTAGTACCCAGTGCCCCAACCGGGACTAGTACCTGGGGTGCCGGCGCCACAGGTGGAGGATTAGCCAAGTGAGCCATGGCGCTGGCCTAAAGTATTCTTTTTAAAAAATATTTTTTTATTTATTTAAAAGGCAGAGTTAACACAACACACACACACACAGAAAGAGAAAGAGAAAGTCTTCCATCAGCTGGTTCACCCCCCAGATAGCAGCAAAGGCCAGAGCTGGGCTGATCCGAAGCAAGGAGCCAGGAGTTTCTTCTGGGTCTGCCAAGTGGGTTCAGGGGCCCAAGCATTTGGGTTATCCTCTGCAGCCTTCCCAGGCATACCAGCAGGGAGCCGGATCAGAAGTGGAGCAGTCAGGACTTGAACCAGCACCCGTATTGGATGGCAGAACCACAGGCTGCAGCTTTACCCAATACACCATGGCAATGGCCCCTAAAATATTCTTTTCTAAATAAGACAAGTCTGAAATCATCTTTAGGAAAAAAAAAAAAAAAACATGTATGACCAGGAATTAAAAAGAATCTTCTTAAAATAGAAATTTATGAAAGAAATGAAAATTAAGACTTGGTTGAAGATTTAAATATTGGACTGAGTTTAAGAGAGAATTAGAAAATCAAATGTTCTGTCAGAAGAAAGTCATTCAAAATACAGCAAAGAGAAAATCATAAAGTTATTGAGGGAGCATAAGAAATACGTAGGTAAAACAACATCTTACATAAGCTGCAGTGATATTTCAGGTGATATTGGATTCCATTAAATTATTATAATTAATTTCATCACTTCATTTTTCCTTTTCTTTTATTTTGACTGGTATAGCCCATAATGTTCAGATGTGACTAGTGTTCTGTTCTTTTGAGGCTTGTTTTAAAGCTGTATTAGCAAGTTTAGCTACTTCAAACTTCAGTATTCACTGAGCAACCAAAAATGCAACCATGTAAATGTTTCCTGTGAGTTGATAATATATTCAAATAGTTCTTTTTATTTTACCCAGACCTTAGCTGTGCTATGATAGAAGGCAGAGAGGACACTTGAGAGTATATTATCCAAACATGTGCTAAACATGAATATCCTCAAAGTAAGTTTTAAAAATGTTTGAGATTTTTTGAAAGCATTTGAGAACTAGTCTCTTTTAAAACTTTTCTTATAATCATGGATGAATCATTTCACTATTTTTTTTTTTTTTTTTGACAGGCAGGACTGGACAGTGAGAGAGAGAGAGAGAGAGAAAGGTCTTCCTTTGCCGTTGGTTCACCCTCCAATGGCTGCCACGGCTGACGCGCTGCGACCAGCGCACCGCGCCAATCCGATGGCAGGAGCCAGGAGCCAGGTGCTTTTCCTGGTCTCCCATGGGGTGCAGGGCCCAAGCACCTGGGCCATCCTCCACTGCACTCCCTGGCCACAGCAGAGAGCTGGCCTGGAAGAGGGGCAACCGGGACAGAATCTGGCGCCCCGACCGGGACTAGAACCTGGTGTGCCGACCCCACAAGGCGGAGGATTAGCCTAGTGAGCCACGGCGCCGGCCTCATTTTACTATTTTATGCTTTAATGTTGTGCTTTGTAAGGAAAAGGATTGGGTCCAGATCACCATAGATGGGCTTCTAGATCTGCAGTTTCACCACTTGATTTTAAATTATATTCAGAATGAGAAGAATCTTGGCAAGTGAAAAGCTGAAACAGGTTCCCCTTTTCATAATTAAATCTTCTAAGATAGCTAAGAGGAAGCAGTGACCACTGCTGGGATGAAGAAAAGAAAAAGCCAAAAATAAGAGAAGACACTTTCATTAAGGAAGAATCCATACTAGCATTCTTTAAATGAGAAAATAACTCCAGTGTTGACATAGAGAACAATTAATATTGCAGGAGACTAAATATTGCACTCCTTTATAAAATCCATGATCATAGGAGAAAAGCAGAGAACATCACAGTATTTGCCCTCTGAAATAAAGCAATTATTGCAGTGAATTTCAAAATCAGGAATGAGCACATTGCTGGCACTCCTACATTTAGAGAAGACATAATGTGCAAATTGAACAGTAAAAGGTGCATAATACAATAATATAGTTAGGATTGTTGGAATATATTATGTCTACTCTCATGACTATTTATAGTTTCATACTATTATACATCTTCTATAAATTTTTTTAATGTCAGAAAGTAGGAGGAAAGCTGTCACCATATTTTTTAGTGAAAAAGATGAATTTCCTGACAAGACAGTCTATCTGTAATTTTCTATCTTCCTGTATCTCTTGCATTTACTAGAACTGCTCAGCTCATACTTTTAAAGAGCAAATATATACATTATAATTTTCCTTATCTACTGAAGTGCTTATTAACGGTTTTAATTTCATCAAGAATTACTTTTTTATTGTTGAAATGACTATGTTTCCCATTATTCAGTTGAGATGCTTTCCTTAATTTTTCCATTTTCTTACCTCACATCTCACTGATCCACTCTTGGGTAGAAAAATGCATACCTATAATCAATGAGAAACTTTATTAACTAAAACATTAGTAAACAAATTGCAAATATTGTACCACTAAGGAAAACCTTTCCAATGAAAATGATTTTATTCTGTGCATTTTCTTCCTATTGCATCGGAAGAACTCTCAAAATTGTCATGAAATACAGTAAAAGGACATATAAAATAAGTAGTCAAGATTATTTGGTACTTACTAAATAATAAAATCATTATCCCAGTTATTAATATTTCTAAACAAAGAGATACAATGTAATTATATGGCTGTGTTTGTCCTACATTTTCAAAAACACACTTTATTTCATCCTATAAAGAGTTTGGAGGAAATCAAGGAGATTTAAGGCCATAAAAATAAATCTCATAGATGGAAAGACAGGCTATTCTAATAATCACCTTTTGGTTCCTGTACATTAGTGTGAATTTTGACACTAATAAATCTTATTAAAAATTCTTATTTTTGGATAGCACATTTCTAAAAATAACATAAATGAAATCAAAGAGTCAAATTATCCCTTCCTTACCTTCAATCCTTAAATTCAATTTTAAAATAAATACTCAATTGTGATGAATTCCACTATAATTTTGGCTAACAAAATAGCCTTTTGAAGAAAGTATGATTGTATTTCTTTAATTAAGGAAGAGATTAATTTAAATGAGATTATTTATCCCCTAAAATTTTATATTTGTATGTCTTTTCTATTTTTCTTTTGTCTTTCTCCTCCCCTTCCATGTACGATTGTATATTTTGACTACTAATATTAATAACCCATTGTGTTTGGATACTCCCTACAAATCTTCTTTAGGAACCCAGGATATTTACCAAATGAGGAAAATGTGTTTACTCCCTTTTTCTCTTTCATCTAGGGAGGCAACTATAAATCTTTTTAAGTGCTCAGTGAGACTAGCATCAGGATGAGAACTAAAGTGGACTCCTTCCTGTAAAACAAATAGTCATCTTAGAATTGCTGTTTGTTTGTTTTTCTTGCTTTGTTTTTTGTTAATCTCTGCTATACGTTCTTGGAATGACAGGATTATAGCTGAATAATTAATACTTAGCTGAAACAAAAGATTTGTGGATGACTTGCAAACTTTGTAGTACCACAGGAAAAAGCAGGAATTTTGAGCCAGAAAAGAAATATACTCAGGGTGGATTTGAAGTCAAAGGAGAGATCGAGACATAAATTTGGATTTCAAATGAGAGTTCAAGTTGGGAGCTTTCAGCATGACTTGGGTCCTAGGGAAACTAGAATCATATTCCCACATGATTTTATGTTTTAAGGATTGTAGTGGTAGAAGTGAGTATGTCTTCCTGGGTTATTGTGCTCAACCATTTGAATGATATTAATATTCCCAGATGACCACTTGGATTCTGGCTGCCCATATTGCAAGATTCTTTGGATTTATCTCTAAAATGGAAAACCATTTCTTTGAATGTCACTGAAATAAATTTTATGTATAGAAGAAGTTCTTTATTGTTGTCCTTAAGGAAGCTTTAAAGATTCCCAAAATTTTAATGGAAACCAAGAATTTATGTTTGACGTTTTAGGTGTCTGCAAAGCAGGATAATGGAATTGACTCGACTGATAGTATTGTGGCTCATAATTTTATTGTGAAACAATTACGTGACATCAATAGAATAGAAAAATGGCCAACGCTAAAAAAATTTTGTGGGTGACGAAAATACCTCTGCCTTTCCATAAGCTTTTCTCCAGGATACTTCACCCATTTATTCTTAAATAATAGCTCCTGAATCAAGTCAGGAAATAAAGAAAGTTAAATTCAAGGTGTTTCAAGAGGATCCAAATCTTCTTCCCCTGCTTTTATTTGCCCTAAAACAAACTGAGTGATGTGAATTTCTGCTGTAAATCATTTAATTTAAGCCAAGTCTTCATGAGTTACTTTCCTTTGTTAGTTTTACAAATGAAGAACTATTTATTAAATCATCATTTTCAAACTGATATTTTTTTAAAAAGTAAAGGAAATAGCATTGCAATGCTTCTTTCTTCCATTAAATAGTGATGTACTGTATTGACAAATTCAATATCTTTAGTAAACATCTGTCAAGACTTAGATTCTTTTTTGTAAATGGGTATGCAGTGTTAGTACATGACTTATGTTTTAGTTCAGACAAATGTGTTGTGTGCCCTCAAATAGAACTTCTTTTCTGAGTTTTCTGTTTAATATAAACATAACACAATGGCTAAGGTCTAAAGCAAAAAAAAAATGTCTGTATTTGTGCATAATAATATCCAGATTCCTCAATGAATTAGGTTGTCTATATATCCAATACACTGGATGTTTTATATTAGAAGAGTAAAAGCTGAGGAATAATTTTGAGTACAAATTTGGTTGGCCTGATATTGAAAATAAAAATAATCACATTAATATCATATGTATTGATTTAATCTAAACTGAATGTTTTAATACTTTTATATTTCATGCAAATAAAGCACTCTAAACCCTAAACCTCTTTATCATAATCAGATTTTTATATTGTTTTTGTATACTAAATATTTTGCATAGTCTCCATTAGAGATTTAAGTTTTAAAAAAACTTATTTTGTTCCTAAGCGTATTCTAGGACAAAAAAATGATTGAAGATTATGAGGCTAAAAAATCAACTTTGTCTAATAAAGACAAAATTACATAACAGAGTAATAGACAACTTACACAATGAAAGAAAATATTTAAAAATCATAAGGATTGCTATCTGAAATAAGTAAAGAACTGTTACAACTTAAATCAAACCAAACCAAAACAAAAAAAAATCAAAAAACTTTGAGCAAGGGTAGGTTATTGACCTAGTGGTTAAGACACCGTATCCTATATATCAGAGTGCTTGGGTTTGACATCTACCTCCAGTTCCTGATAAGCTTCTTGCTGCTCCGGACCCTGGAAGGCAATACTGATGTTTTAAGAAGCTGATTTCTTGCCACCCACATTGGAGTCCTGGATTCAGTGCACATACCCTAGCTTTGGGCTTGGACCTGTCCCAGGCCTTTGGAATTTAGGGAGCAAACCACAGGATGAAAGTTTAATCTCTTTCTCTCTCTTTCTTGCTCTAAATTTAATCAAAATAATAAAAAAAAAAGTTCTCTTAAAAAAGTGGGAAAAGGATTTGAATAAACACAGCTTTAAAGAATACATACAAATGCCCAAATAGTACATGAAAAGATAGTCCACATCATTAATTATCTTAGGTTGGGCTGCCAAAACAAATTTGCAAAAATGATGTTGAAATTCATATGGAGGCACAGGAGACCTCAAATAGCTAAAGCAATCTTGTACAACAAAAACAAAGCCAGAAGCATCACAATACCAGATTTCAGGACATACTACAGGGCAGTTGTAATCAAAACAGCATGGTACTGGTACAGAAACAGATGGAAAGACCAATGGAACAGAATAGAAAAACAAGAAATTAATCCAAACATCTACAGCCAACTTACATTTGCTCAAGGAGCTAAAACCAATTCCTGGAGCAGGACAGTCTATTCAATAAATGGTGCTGGGGAAACTGGATCTCCACATGCAGAAGCATGAAGCAAGACCCCTACCTTATACCTTACACAAAAATCCAATTAACATGGATTAAAGATCTAAATCCACAACCCAACACCATCGAATTATTAGAGAACATCGGAGAAACTCTGCAAGATATAGGCACAGGCAAAGACTTCCTGGAAGAGATTCCAGAGGCACAGGCAGTCAAAGCCAAAATTAACAATTGGGATTGCATCAAATTGAGAAGTTTCTGTACTGCAAAAGAAACAGTCAGGAAAGTGAAGAGGCAACTGACAGAATGGTAAAAATTATTTGCAATCTATGCAACAGATAAATGATTAATAACAAGAATCTACAGAGAGAACAGAAACTCCACAACAACAACAAAAAACAACCCACTTAAGTTATGGGCCAAGGACCTCAATAGACATTTTTCAAAAGAGGACATCCAAATGGCCAACAGACACATGAAAAAATGTTCAGGATCAATAGCAATCAGGAAAATGCAAATCAAAACTACAATGAGGTTTCACTTCACACCAGTTAGAATGGCTCACATACAGAAATCTACCAACAACAGATGCTGGCGAGGTTGTGGGGAAAAAGGGACACTAACCCACTGTTGGTGGGAATGCAAACTAGTAAAGCCACTATGGAAGTCTGGAGATTCCTCAGAAACCTGAATATAACCCTACCATACAACCCAGCCATCCCACTCCTTGGAATCTAAATAAAAGAGTTGTCTGCACCTTAATGTTTATTGCAGCTCAATTCACAATAGCTAAGACCTGGAATCAACCTAAATGCCCATCAACAGTAGACTGGATAAAGAAATTATGAGACATGTACTCTACAGAATACTATATAGCAGTCAAAAACAATGAAATCTGGTCATTTGCAACAAAATGGAGGAATCTGTAACACATCATGCTGATTGAAATAAGCCAGTCCCAAAGGGACAAATAGCATATGTTCTTCCTGATTGGTGACAACTAACCAAGCACCAAAAAGGAAAACTGTTGAAGTGAAACGGACACTATGGGAAACAATGTCTTGATTAGCCCTTGTCCTGTCAAGGAACAACTTAATACTTTATTCCTTTTAGTATTTTTGTTTTGTTCTAGTTAATACTATTGGTTGAGCTCTTTAATTAGCAAACAATTATTCTTAGGTGTTTAAATTTAACTGTAAAGTGATCCCTGTTAAATATAAGAGTGCGAATAAGAGAGGGAGGAGATGTACAGTTTGGCACATGTTCAATCAGACTTGCCCCAAACAGTAGAGTTAGAAACGTGCCTGGGGATTCAAAATCAATCTCATCAAGGAGGCATGTACCAATGCCATCTCACTAATCAAAGTGATCAGTTTCAGTTCACAACTGATCATAATGATAGGTCCAAGAGTCAAAGGGATCACATAAACAAGACTAGTGTCTGCTAATACTAACTGATGGAATTAAAAAGGAGAGAACAATTCAACATGGGAAGCGGGATACACAGCAGACTCCTAGAATGGCAGATGTCCTAAATAGCACTCTGGCCTCAGAATCAGCCCTTAAGGCATGCAGATCCAGCTGAAAAGCCCATTAAGTATTTCAAGCATGCAAAGCCAAGACACTCTGTAAAAAAAATGACCTAAATGAAAGATGTCTGTGAGTGAGATCCCAGCAGAAAGAATGGGCCATCAAAGAAGGAGGTACCTTTCTCTGAAGGGAGGAGAGAACTTCCACTTGGACTATGACCTTGTCTAAATAAGATCAGAGTTGGCAAACTCAAAAGGCTTCAGTACCCTTTGCAACTCATGACAAGAGCCTAGGGTATTACTAATGCCATAAACAAGAGTGTCAATTGTTAAATCAACAACAGGAGTCACTGTGCACTTATTTCCCATGTAGGATCTCTGTCCTTAATGTGTTGTACTATATGAATCAATGTTATAACTAGTAGTCAAACAGTATTTTTCACTTCGTGTTTGTGGTTGCAAACTGTTGAAATCTTTACTTAATATTTACTAAATTGATCTTCTGTATATAACGAAAATTGAAAATGAATCTTGATGTGAATGGGATGGGAGAGGGTGCGGGAGATGTGAGGGTTGCTGGTGGGAGGGAAGTTATGGAGGGAGGGAAGCCATTGTAATCCAAAAGCTGTAATTTGGAAATTTATATTTCTTAAATAAAAGTTTAAAAAAAAACAAATTGCAAAGATTCAATTATGTATACAACAAATGCTTATTCCTATAGTTCTGGAGAAGAGCAAGATAAAGTTCAAGGTTCCTGTAGACTTGTGGTCTGCTGCTGACCTATGTCCTGGCTTGCAGGTAGCCAACCTCTCCTTGCTTCTTCATATGCTACAAAAGGGAGGAACTAGTCTTTGGCCTGTAATTATAAGGTCACTAATACAACTCATGAAGGTTCTGCTCTATGACCTAATTACTTCTCAAAATCCTTATTTATTTATTTATTTTTTTGTCAGGCAGAGTGGACAGTGAGAGAGAGACAAAAAGAAAGTTCTTCCTTTTTCCATTGGTTCACCCTCCAATGGCTGCTGCGGCCGGCGCACTAGGGCCGGCGCACCACACTGATCCAAAGCCAGGAGCCAGGTGCCTCTCCTGGTCTCCCTTGTGAGTGCAGGGCCCAAGAACTTGGTCCATCCTCCACTGCACTCCTGGGCCATAGCAGAGAGCTGGGCTGGAAGAGGAGCAACCTGGACAGAATCCGGCGCTCAGACCAGGACTAGAACCTGGTGTGCCGGCACCTCAGGCTGTGGATTAGCCTATTGAATCATGGTCCTGGCCCAAAATTCTTATTTCAAAAGAATCATTAATGGTGCACTGGGGATTCAATTTTTTTAAGATTTATTTATTTGTTTATTTGAAAGTCAGAGTTACACAGAGAGAGAAGGAGAGGTAGAGAGATAGAAAAGTATTCCATCCACTGGTTCACTTCCTATCTGGCTGCAATGGCAGGAGCTGAGCTGATCCATAGCCAGGAGCCAGAAGCTTATTCCAGGTCTCCCCACTTGGGTGCAGAGGCCCAAGGACCTGGGGCATCCTCCACCACTTTCCCAATCCACAGCAGAGAACTGGATCTGAAGCAGAGCAGCTGGGACTCCACTGGCTAAACCACAGGGATGGCCCAGGGCTGGCCTCAGGATTGCATTTCAATAGATTCATTTGTGAGGGGCCACAAACATTTAGTATATAACACTAACCATCAGGGAAGTGCAAATCAAAACCCCAAAGAGAGGTCATCTTATACTGATAGAATAGCTATTACCAAAAACAACCAAAAAACAAAAACAAAAACCTGACAATGTTGAACAGGATATGGATAATTTGGAACACCCATATACTTTGAGGAGAATACAAACTGGAAACAGTATGAAGAATTCTGAAAAAAAAATTAAAGCAGATCTGCCATGTGATCCCATAATTCTATCTTTAATTAGTTATTCAAAGGTATTGAAATAAGAATTAGAAAGCAGTATCTGCACTCCCGAATTAATGGCAGTGTTCTTCAAAATAGCCAAGATTTGGAAATAACTAACTGTCCATCAAAAGAATTAGTGAAGAAAATGCGATATATTCATATAATATGAAATATAATATATGAAATATATTAGAAGACAATTATGTCATAGGGAAACATGAAGGAATATGGAGGGTGTGGTGCTGAGTGAAGTAAGACAGTAACAGGAGGAGAAACACTGTGGGATATTACCTATATGAAATACGTAAAATAGTCCAATTATAGGAGTAGACAGAAGAAGCGTGGTTTCCAGAGGATGAGAGGATGGGAGGCTAGGGAGTTGCAACTCAATGGGCATAATATTTCTGTTATGAAGATGAAAGCATTCTAGAAATATGCTGTACAACATTGTACCTGTAGTTAATAAGATTATATACTTTAAAATCCGATAAAGTAGATATCATGTTTAATGCTCTTTCCATAATAAAAATAGACTAACTTTTCCGTCATTGGTTGAATAATTATATTGCACCATTTTTCTTATTATTTGTGATGACTGATGAATGATGTAAATATTTTTAAAACAAAAATCGAGGTAAATTCTCCATTAGTTCTAATAGCTTCAAAGTGAAAATAACTCTAAGGTTTTCTCTTTAGAGCTTAATCTGCAGTCTTTTAGTTCACAGAAATAAAACACATTACTGTGTTACATAATATATATATATACATGCAATATGTATATATACAATACATATAATATAAAATATGTATGAATATATAAATTCATAAAAATCACCCAGTCTATGAAAAAAACAGCTAGAAGAAAAACAAGGAATGAGGCACTGGGATTGTGGTGTAGAGGTGAAGATGCTGCATCCCACATCAGAACGTCTGGTTTGAGTTCTGGCTGCTCTGCTTCCTGTCTAGCTGACTGATAAGGCAGATTCTGGGAGTCAGTAGGAAATGGTTCAAGCACTTGGGTCTGTGCCACCCTGGTGGGGGAGCTGAATGGAGTACTGGGCTCCTGCTTTCCCCTGGCCCAGTCCTACCTGCTACGCTCATTGTGGAAGTGACAAGCATTTGGAATATTCTCTCTCTTTCCCTCTCTCTCTCTCTCTCTCTCACACACAGACACACCCTGCATAAAATAAATGTCAACATATTTTAAATAAGACTCTAACGTATCTTAAATATGGTGTTAGACTCTGAGTGCAGTAAGTCACGTGGACTACAGTTTAAAGATTGTGAAGGACTCCTAAGTGCCTGTCCCAGAAAAGATATTTGACATCTTTACGTAACATTTTAACAATATTTGTCATGAACCGAGTGTGTTAACAATCTGCTCCCTCCCCATCTTCATCCTCCCCTTCTGCTGCTGACTTCAGAGACCATTATCAAAGTCAGCAGAAAGTTTCTGTAAAAAGTTCTTAGCAAGTTAATGAACCCCTTACTTCAGAATAAAACACAATAGACCTTGAGGGTTTAGAAAACCAGTTCAAAAGAACTAAATGTGAAAAGTATTTTAAATGTGGAACAAGCCACTCTTCTTACTTTAGCCTAAATTAACAGCATCCCAGGATTACACAATGATATAGCAAATGGAGATTATCTCAAGTCAAGATTGCCCCAAAAGAAATATTTGTGTTGCTCACAATCCTGTCTTTCAGTTCAGAAGCAGAGTATAAATTAAGACTTTAAGTTTAGTGTAGAATTCAGTGACTTTAAACAACAAGGAGGTTGTTTTTCTTTACTTACCAAGTGCAACTAGGCTTCTCTCCAGTGTTGTTTTCTACAAAATTATAAAATTGGCTGCCTTTTCAAGGGCTAGGTTCTCTTTATTGGTTACAGTCTGTTTGCTATCACACATTATTTCTAAGAAACTCCTTCCACCCTGTCTTATCTCACAATAAATACAAGCAGATTAAACTCCTTCTTTTATACAGAGGGCCAATGTCATCCAAATGAAGCAAAACATCATCTTAAGAGTTTTTCATACACAAGAATGTATGTGTATTCTGGAGTCAAGCTGTGTAGACTTTATGCATTTTTGAAATACTCTATGAGAACCACATAGGTTTCATTAGCATCATAAATATTCTTGTCCTGTGTTCTATGATGAGTCTGAAAGGGTTATAGTCCCCCCTCACAAGGTTTGTAAATATCATTTTCTCACTCACAAACATAAAACCTTTTGAAATTATGCCAGAATTTCAAATGAACAAAGAAGACAGAAGGAAGAAATTATAGACCCGTAATTGTGAAACCTAGGAATGTTAGCAATATTGATAAATCCTTAACAACATCCTGTGTCATTCAAATTCACTTAATTTATTCTTTCCAGGATGTGTTTTATAACTGGGTTTTTCTCTATTAACTGATAAATAGCTGTACGTGCAAAAGAATGAAATGTGAAAAAGGGCTTTATATTGTCAGAAAAAAAATAAATGAACATGGCATAGCTAAGGGTGACTCAGTAAGTTCTTCCAAAAAGAAAACCCTCTTTGAAATTAATGGACATTTTTATCTGTATGTATGGTTACAGTTTTATTCTGGCTGAATCTGGTTGCACAAAGGGCCTTGTAGAACAGTTGCACATTGATGTTCCATCATTTTAATCACGGGATACAAGTTTTCTTTTTTTTTTATAAAGCCTTAGAAATATAAAAATCTTTATTCTATTTAGGAGAAAGTAACCATAATTGGCCAGCTGGGTTGCTCACACAGTTACAGATTCACTGCTTGCCAGCTTGATTTTTCACACATTTCAGTAAGATTGGAAAACGAGGTTACTGTTTCAAGGGCTTGAGCATTTTGCCATGTGTAAAACTTAAGCAAGTATAAACTCTAAAGAGGTGTTCCTCAAATTATGAAATACTATGATAATGTAATCTGCTATTTGGAAAATATTTGTTTTTATAATCATAAAATTTCCTTAGCAAATGAATCCTTTTATGGCTAATGTGAAGCAACAGAATTGTATTCGCTGAAGTGATTTTGAAGACCTTTACAAGTTAATGAAGCCTGTGCTTTGAAATCAAATTTCTTTAATGAAATTAGATGAAAAATTTGATAATACTAGTTTTCTTAGTCTTAGTTATTTTTTATTCTATATGGTTACTGTAATTTAAATCATTATTTAAAAGAGTCAATTGTTAGTTTTTAAAGATTTATTTATTCATTTGATAGACTTACATAGAGAGAGGAAGAAATAGAGAGATCTTCCACCAGCTGGTTTACTCCCCAGATGGCTGCAACAGTCAGGGCTGACCCAGGTCAAAGCCAGGAGCCAGGAGCCAGGAGCCAGGAGCCAGGAGCCAGGAGCCAGGAAATTCTTCCCAGTCTCCCACATGAATAACAGAGCCCCAAGCACCTGTATTATCCTCCTCTGCTTTTCCCAGGCAATTCTGCCAATTCTAAAAGAGTTGGATCATAAGTGGAGCAGCCAGGATATGAACTGGCACCCGTATGAGATGCCAGCGTTGTAGGTGATGGCTTTACCAGCTACACACAATGCCGGCTCAATAATTATTTCTTGTGAAATGTGCTTATTAGAAAATACCATATGAATTTTTTATAGTAACTACTTAGCCTTTAATTGATATAAATGCATTTTATTTCCAAAAATGTTTATAATATGAAAATTAATTCCACAGTTGTTTTGAGGATGAAGTTATGTGACAGTTTGGATTCTGAATACTGACAAAAACACAGACAGATCACTATGTACCTTTTTAGAATTAGATCTATGAGCATTAAAGAAAAACTAATTAAAACTATATAAACAAAAATCATTTGTTAAATAAAAATCTAGGTGAGCAGTTTAGGGCTGGAATGGCAGGTCTAAAGACATCAGTGATACAGTCTCTTTGTTTCTTACTTTAAAGGCAGCTTTAACCTCATGGTGCAAGATAACCGCTATAGTTCCAGCCATTGTATCTAAATTTGAATTAAAAAAACATTTTGAAAAGTGAAGGGAAATAAATATGCATCTTATTAAAAGACACCTACCAGAATCAGTACTCATCACTTATAAGAACATTCTATTCTCAGAATCTGGTCCCATGACTTTGCCTTTCTATGGAGACTGAGAGAAGTCATCCATATATGTCATTAATAAACAGATTATGCTTTTACCAGAGAGGAAAGGAGTATCAATTTGGAGGGAGGATATGGATTTTTTCCACAGTACCTGTACCCTGCTAAGGGAAAAAGTCCAATTTGCATTGCCAGAATCCTCCCAACCATGATAACTGCACATTTGTAAGGAATTTGTAGCTATTACTATGACAGAATTATTATCAAAGGCAATGGCAGTTTTCAAAATGGTTATCAGTGGCTTCCTGCTGATCTCGGCTCATCAGTATCTGCTGTGTGAAAAAAGGTCTGACACATCCTTCTGTTGCTGACATGTGCTGGAATAACTCTCAAGTAGCCATATTGGTAAGTTGATGAAGACACTTCCAACAACAGGGAGGCTTGTCCATATGTGATTTAGAAAGCAGAGAATAAGTTGGAGGATGAGTGAAGTGTGAACAATTCCTTTCCTGCTGTGGCCTTTCAGGAGTTTTATGGGGGAGAACTAAGGCTGCCACCTAAAAGCACGCTCATTATTCCCCAACCCTCATATTATGAAACCACCCCTTGTAAAAATCTGTTCTATAATTTGCGTAAGCCACTGTTTACACAATTCACTTAAACAAAATGTTCATTTAAGGAATTGATTCCTAATAGTATTTTTTTAGTTTATTTAAATTTATTTCGAAAGTTGGAGTTACAAAAAGAGGAGAAGGAGGGAGAGAGAGAGAGCTCTCCCATCAACTGGTTCACTCCCCAGGCAGCCACAACAGCCAGGGCTGGACCAAGCTGAAGCCAGGAGCTAGGAGCTTTATCTGGGTCTCCTATGTGGGCGGCAGAGGCCCAGGGACTTGGACCATCCTCTACTGCTTTCCCAGGCTATTAGCAGGGAGCTGGGTTGGAAGTGGAGCAACGGGAACATGAACTGACACATGTATGATGTTGACATCACAGGCGGCAACTTTGCCTGTTATGCCACAGTCCTGCCCCTGATTCCTGACAATAGTTTAAGCTCCTTGGCTCAGAATCCTAATTCAATGATGTTTTCTACTTAAAAATGGTGTATATGTCATTATGAGTTTTTTTATTATACAAAGAAGGCAATTTTTAAGACATTAATCTTTTTTTGGGAATCTGTTTATCTTCCAACTTCTCTTATCTCTATTTAAGCAAGTGGTCAGATTATTTTTACTGCCACAGGGAATGCATGTACCAGTTCAAAAAAGCTGAGACTCCTGTGAAAGATCCTGGCTTTACTACCAAAAACTTAAGCCCCAGGGAATGGAAAGAATTTGCTAGTATAGACAAAACATCTTGCCCACAAACATGGGAAGAAGGATTACAGGGCATAGAAAAACAGTATCTTAACCAAAAGCAGAAGAGGGTGAACAATTCTCTCCTAAGTAGAAAGACACAGGGTTTCTGGGCTTGCAATAGCATTGCATCTGTGCCCTGCTCTCCTGCAGCGCTGTCAGGGTTACAGAAACCCTCCAGAGATGTCCGGACACATTAGAAACAGTGGACATGAAGCCAAGGCTCCTTTAACATTCCCGGAAGTTGGCAAAAATTCACTGGGAAATGCAGTGATGCAGGTGTGCCCTGTGCGAAGCTCCCTATTTTCCTGAGCACATCTCACAAGTGCAAGAGTTCCTGGAACTGACTGAGCCCGTCTGCTGGGATGGGAACCCTACTCAGACTAATGCACTTGGGCGGTTGCAGGAGACCCATCACTGAATGGCTTAGTAAGAGCAAGCATTCCATAATCTCCATCTGAGTCTGAGAACAGGGAGACTTGAATAAAGTGTATAAAGAATCTAAAAATGAAATTGGTTTGTATGAAGATATATTTTTTTCTCATAATGTGTTAATGGAGTATAAGTAAGTTAATTTTACTGCTTAAATGTTTGATGGTGGTCAGATGATTTGTGACCACTGTATTGATACTGTGGGTGATATTTATAGCTTTCAAATCTTTTGTACTTAGACTGTTACCTCTCCCTGCAAAACCCTCTACCTCATGGACATAAACATGTTTCTACTAGCTGTCCCACTCATATGCAATTGCTTACAAATGATCTGATTATTTTTATTTGGCTTCCTGGCTGTTTTAGTCCATTTGAACTCTAACAAAATATATGAAACTGGATAATTTATAAATAATTGAAATTTATTTTTTCACAATCCTGGAAGCTTGGAAGTCTAAGGTCAATGGAGCATCAGGTTCGGTGTCTCATGAGGTCTGCTCTCTGCTTCCAAGATGGCAACATGATGCTGCATCCCCCAGAGAAGAGGAACTCCATGTGCTCACGTGGTAAAACTTGGAAGAGCAAGCCTTGGAACTCTGCATGAAGTCCGATTTTTAAGGACCTTAGTTCCCTTCTTAAGGGAAAAGAACTCATAACTAAACCTCTTAAAGATTCCATAATTTTGGCCGGTGCCGCGGCTCAATAGGCTAATCCTCCACCTGCGGCGCTGTTCTAGTCCCGCTGGGGCACCGGATTCTGTCCCAGTTGCTCCTCTTCCAGTCCAGCTCTCTGCTGTGGCCAGGGAGTGCAGTGGAGGATGGCCCAAGGGCTTGGGCCCTGCAACCGCATGGGAGACCAAGAGAAGCACCTGGCTCCTGCCTTCGGATCAGCGCGGTAGTGCGGTGCGCTGGCCACAGTGCGCCAGCCATGGCGGCCATTAGAAGGTGAACCAACGGCAAAGGAAGACCTTTCTCTCTGTCTCTCTGTCTCTCACTGTCCACTCTGCCTGTCAAAAACAACAACAACAACAACAACAAAAAAGATTCCATATTTTTACCCTCTCACATTGGCAAGGCATGAAAATTGGAGGGAATGTGTTCAAATCATAGCATGAGCTTACCTTTAAATTGGTGAAGTTTAAATTAAAAACTAATTTAGAGTGTTCTCAATCTGCTCATGATACATCAATGTTTTAAAAATATTTTTAGTAATTCATCACCCAGACTTAGTTTGAATCACTTATTTTTGTGATTATATAGCTAATTTTCAGATTATTTAGATTATTTATAGATCTCTTTATTTTAACCAACTATCAAATAACTCAGTATAATTGGACAATATCTGAAGAAGTAGACTACATACAATGTTTTTTCTCTAACATGCTTTTTAGCAGATCAGGATAGGTATAATTTCATACTCAAGTCTACTCTTCTCCTTGCTAAAAATCACATTTTCTACCTCATATAGAAAGTTCGAAAATCTAATATGATTTATTTCAAAAGACCTAACTTTTTCATGACAGTTTTAGATAATTGCTGCAGTATATGCAAAATAACTGAATTTCCTGCCTAAAAATTGTTAGGTCAATTAATGAAATTATAAATGGCTTTTCCTGTTAGTTACTAATCATGCTATTTCATGTTTTCACAAAAATTTTCTGATGCATAGACATGTGATGGGGCACAGACTGTTCCATTTCTTAAGATTGCATGAATAACCACGGAAACTGCTCATGACCCAAAGGAATATGTTCATAGGTTTCTGATTACAGTGGAACTCTGGTGGTCTGATGCAGGGAATTGATTTCCATTGTATCCTTGAAGACCTCACAGCTGTTTAGCATAATGTGTATACAGTATGGCTACTAAAACCTTCACATAACACAGGTCTGTCTGAAGTTTCATCTGAAAGATCAACATTATTACATATTATTACATGTATGGTGAATGTTTATTGTAGAAAATTTGAAAACTACAAAAATATGCAAAACTCCCATGGCCTAACAACCCAGCTAATAAATAATACTAATATTTGCTGTATAATCTTTCAGGAAATTTCCATACAGATATGCATCTATATATACCATATTTAAAAGAGTATTATATTTTATCAACAGTTTTGTTTTTCCTTTTAAGATTATTGTCATGATATTCAACTATGTGAAATTTTAATAATTTATTTAATCAGATTCCAAAGGGAAAGATTTAGGTTTTTAGGCTTTGCATTTATAGAAAAAAATCCTACTTCAAAATTAAAATGGTTAATGTCTGCTTAGGTCTCTAGGAAAATAAGACAAGAGTTTATAGCAAGAATGTTTTATTTATGTGGTATCAGTGAAGAATGAGACAAAGGGAAAGTTAGTGGGCTAATAATTGAGCATATTTAGTTACTGGAAAGTTAGTTGATAAAAGTTAAGAGGTGGGTGTTGTGGCAAAGTTGATCAAACCTCCATTTGGGATGATGTTATTCCATGTTGGAGTACCAGTTTGAGTCCTGGTCACTCTGATTCTGATCTAGCTTCCTGTCAATGAGCCTGGTAAGTCAGTAGATGATGTCCCAAGTACTTGGTTCCCTGCCACCAATGTGAGAGATCTGAATGGAGTTATGGCTTTCTGCTCTTAGCCTGGCCCAGCCCCAGCTGTTGTAGACATTTGGGAAGTGAAACAGTAGACAGAAGATCGAATCTTTTGTCTCTCTCTCTCTGACCCTGTCACTTTTATTTCAAATAAATTAACTAAATGTATGAAATGTGGGTGCAGGGACCCAAGTACTTGCGTCATCCTCCACTGCTTTCCCAGGAACATTAGCAGGGAGCTGAATCAGAAGTTGAGCAGCTGGGACTCAAACCTGTATAGTACGCCAGCACTGCAGGCCATGGCCTAACCCAGTGTGCCACAATGCCAGCCCTATCAATGTTAATTTTCAGCAGTCTGAAAATTGAACTTTATCTGGAAGATGCCTAGCGGAAACCAATCTCATGCATATACACACATACACAGCCAGACACTTTTCACCTTGCATGAGTTTCCCAAATGCACACACTTGAGAATTTATCCTATTCACTGGTCTCTTCTTGTATGTAGTACTTCTAACTCCTTTAATGAAGGAATTCTTCATATAAACATGGCTTAACTCAGAGGATCCCTTCAAAGTTTTTGAAAATTAGATGCTACTTAGGCCTATTGGAAGATGTTTGGAAGTAGAGCATTCGTGCCATTTACACATGAAGCCACATTTTCCCTCTAAAGATCTGTTAGATTTCTTCAAATGTATGACTGCAAAAACATAATTTATGAGAATATACAGAAGAAGGCGTATTTCTATACAGGAAAACAAATGAGAATTCAAGGCATCTTTCCCTTTGTCATAAGAGTATTCACATTTTTGGCAAGCAAATTCTAGCAATGAAGATAATTCATGTTCAGACACGAAAGCCTGGTTTGCTTGTGTATGTTTCTCACAGAGGTGAGAGCATACTAGATGATAAAGAATATTTAAGATAATGTCAAGGATTAGCTTAAAAGAGTTTTAAATTGGAGGAGATAAGGTCATGAATATGGCTTTGCATGTGTCTTTTCATAGAGTTTCTGTGACTGCCCCAAGTAGACAAGATAGGAGAGAGGAGGAGGGAATTCAGCCAAGCCTTCCAATTTCACACTTGGAATCTCAAGTTGAGCATCATTTCCTCGGAGAACCATAACAGTTTCAGCTGAATGCTGTCCTAAACCTGCACTTGTTTCTCCAGAGTCCTTTTAACATTACATTGATTACTATAATTATCTTATTGACTCTGTCTTCCCACTGACATTTCAGTTTCCTCATTGGGAGACCATTGTACACCCAGTGGCTACCATTGTCACCAAGTATTTACATTTGTTGAATGAATTTTGAAGAAAATATAGATTCACTTATTTTTTCAAGAATAGGGTTTAAAGAGAAAAAAAAAAGTGAAACTCATCTCCTGAGTCCCTGCTCCACTACTTTTGTGTGACTGATACTCTGATACTATGAGTTTTTTTTTTTTTTTTGCATCTAATTAATTTGCTTGGAAAGAAGGGAACTACTAAAGAAGCTGTTTTGCTGGCTCTTAAGATGGATGATTCAGCTCAGTCTACAGTGGCCTTTATATTAGAAGTAAATTTCTTTTTTTTCCCTGAAGTCCATTAATCAAAAGACAAATCGTTTTAAGGAGACTTGAAAGCTTGAGAATGAAGGGAGATATAAAAGCTTAACTTATCTGATGTATATATACACTGTAATAAACAAAATAATAAAATCAAGGAAATGCGTGAAAAAACAGAAAGGAAATGAAAAATAAATAGAAATGAGGAAGAGACAGATAAATAGACCCATAAAACCTGGAGAGAATCAGGCATATGTAGAAGGGACTGCAGAACAACTGATAGAGGCAGAGAGGAGAAGAGATAGCAAAGAAACAGAAGGAGTGAGATATTTGTTTTGTCCAACCTGCACCCTCTGAGATGTTGTGAGCATCTCATATTGCCATCACGATTCATGGCAACTGTGCAACACTGAAGGGGTCTTTTAAAAATCACTCATTCAGTCTTCAAATGCCAAATAAATTAAACCTCCCGACTTTTTTTTTCTGAATGAAATACCCATAATCAGGTAGGAGAAAGAACAATTGAATTTCTGTTGTTTTATTGTCATTTTTGTGTCTTCATTTTCAAGAAGTAAATTATATCTGCAAAAATGTTTGAGGTTCTAATGATATTCAATATCCCTTTTTGCATTTATTTGGCACAGAACTAGTACAGGGTCAGGAGATAATCCAAAGTAAGAAGCAAGGAAATTATTTTAGTGACAAGAAATTGAATAATTTGTCTTTAGGAAGCCATTTTGAGAATCTTATAAAAACTGAGAACAAATGTCAATGCCTTATATATAACAAGCATGAGGATATATTTTAGTCCCAAGAATCTTCATTAATATAAATTGGTATATTAGATTTCTAAATTGGAATACAAGATATAGAATTTGAGTCTGTAAATTAAAATGTTCTAGGAATTAATTACAACGTTCTATTTGCTGATAGATGGATTAGCAAAACTTTTAAAAACAAAAATGTCACAGGCTTTCACATAATTGATTAGTTCATTGAAAACTTTTGAAATCAAATTTCTTTAATGAAATTAGATGAAAAATTTGATAATACTAGTTTTCTTAGTCTTAGTTATTAAATATGTTCTTACAATTAGCTTATAAATATATTGATATAAAGTGAACTATAATTTTAAATAAAACTGAAAGTCTACTTTAAAAGAATAAAAATTATTAAAATAATAAATTAGAATAATTTTCAGCAATCATATTTACATTATAATGAGGAACTGAAGAGGACTAAAAGATAATTATATCTTTTTTTTTTTTTTGACAGGCAGAGTGGACAGTGAGAGAGAGAGACAGAGAGAAAGGTCTTCCTTTGCCGTTGGTTCATCCCCCAGTGGTCACTGTGGCCATTGAACCACGAAGATCCAAAGACAGGAGCCAGGTGCTTATCCTGGTCTCCCATGTGGGAGCAGGGCCCAAGGACTTGGGCCATCCTCCACTGCACTCCCTGGCCACAGCAGAGAGCTGGCCTGGAAGAGGGGCAACCGGGACAGAATCCGGCGCCCGACCGGAACTAGAACCAGGTGTGCCGGTGCCACAGGCGGAGGATTAGCCTATTGAGCCACGGCACAGGCCAAGATAATTATATCTTAATATGCATGGAGGATCTCTGTCCTTAATGTGTTCAATGTGAATTAATGATATGACTAGTGCTCAAACAGTATTTGGTAATTTGTGTTTTGTGTGGGGGCAAACTGATGAAACCTTTATTTAATATATTCTAAATTGATCTTCTGTATATAAAGATAATTGAAAATGAATCTTGATGTGAATGAAAGGGGAGAGGGAGCAGGAGATGAGAGGGTTGTGGGTGGGTGGGAAGTTACGGGGGAGGGAAGCCATTGTAATCCATTAACAGTACTTTGGAAATTTATATCTACTAAATAAAAGTTTAAAAATATGCATATAAAATTCACACATTGTTTTCATTGTATTTAATTGTGTGGTTATTTTTTATTCAGTAAGTGAAGATAAATTTATTGAGTCAAAATTACTGTGAATATTTACTTAAATTCTGCAATATCCTCTTTTTTAGATTCATTTATTTATTTCATTAGTTATTTGAAAGGCAGAGTGCAGAAAGAATGACAGCGATCTTCCATTCACTGGTTTACTCCTCAAATGGCCACAGTTTGCAGGGCTTGGCCAGGTGGAAGCCAAGAGCCAGGAACTTCCTCTAGATCTTCCTTGTTGGTCCAGGGGCCATTTTTCACTGATTTTCTAGGCACATTTGCAGGGAGCTGGATGGGAAGTGGAGAAGCCCGTACTTGAACCAGCTGGGACTGGATTGGAAGTGAAGCAGCCAGGACTCAAACAGGCACCCACATGGGATGCTGGCACTGCAGGCAGCTGCTTTACTCGCTATGCCGTAGCGCAGGCCCCACCTTATGCTATCTTTCTTAAAATTAATGGTGTATGTGTATGGTAGATGTTAATTGTTTGTCAGATTTAGGTCTTGTAAATAGATTTGCACAGGATATTATATCTGTTCACTTTGCTAGGATATAATACATGAGCACAAATTTTTAATTTGGGTATAGCTAATATGTAGAAATATAATGCCTTATAATTTGATGGGGGTGTTTAAAAAGAACTCTCCCACTTTTTATTTACTTTATAGTATAACTTTTTCCCATTTAGATGTTTAATCCATCTGGTGTCCAGCTCGCCATATGGTTTAAAGAACAAATCTGCTTTTATTTCTCTTTATATAGTGAATCAATCCATCACAGTGTCAGTTATAGTTTTATAAATTTAGAGACTAACGTGTGTAATACATGGGTTTTGTAATAGTTGCTTTGAGTTTTAAAAAAATCGTTGAACTATAGAACAGTCATCTTTGTCTCACATGCTTTTTTCTTGAGTTCTATCTTTTAGATAGTAAATTTACACTACAGCTTTCTTTCCCCTGGTGTATGATTTTTTCATGTTTATTTTCAAACTTTCTTTGTCATTTTAAGTGTGTTTCCTGTAGGCAACATATTATTAAATCTTAGTTTTGCCTTCTTGTTGTTGTTCAATCCAATAGGAGTGTCTTTTTGTCCTTGATGTATGTTATTCTCTTTTTCTTTTATGGTGGATGTGCTTGTGTGTGTAATTAATTGCCCTGTGCTTTCATTTTCCCTGGGATAAAGGCTATCTTGTCTTGTGATGGGCACTGGAGACTGGAGAAAACCAGACTAGTCTGTACTACTTCTTGGGAGTTTAAGAGGAGAAGAGAATTCAGCCCAAGGGCAGAAAAGTCAAGCA
Organism: Oryctolagus cuniculus; assembly: GCF_051225735.1. Lineage (NCBI taxonomy): Eukaryota > Metazoa > Chordata > Mammalia > Lagomorpha > Leporidae > Oryctolagus > Oryctolagus cuniculus. Next base: position 79,960,510 of record NC_142871.1, on the reverse strand, counting down.
CCAAAATTTTAGACGAGCTCATTTGCTGGCACTGCACCAAGCAAATAGTATGTTCAGGGATTTGCTTATAATGTTTTTTTAGAAATAAGCACCAAGATAAGAGGCAATCCGCTAGTCCTGGAGGTTTAGATGGGAAGACATGATTAAACAGCCTCTCTCATCACTAGTTCCTCAACCCAGCAGGACTTTGTGCAGTCCTGATATCATTACAGCCACTTCCTCCCCACTGAAAGTCTGCACTGTAGCTATTGATTTATAGGGAAAATGAAAAGGAACAAATTTGCCCAGGCAATGTGGAGAGGAGGAGAAAGTAGAATTTATATCCTTCACTCAGCCTATCCTGCCATTGCCTTTGGGCCACCCCTGCCCCAAACTGCCACCCATCATCCATGTTCAAGATAGCTTTTGATCTAGGCAGACAATTCTCAAAGGCTTTATGTGATGTATTTCAGTATATGTTTTGTTCTTTTGTACTTTCCTGAGGGTTGATTTTGGGAGACAAGGCCTGTAGCTCACGCAGTTTTGCCGCCCTGATTGTGTTGCATGAGAGCCTTGTCTGAAGTACTCTGATTTTATTGCTTCCTCTTTTCATTACTGCAGTCTTCCCTTCCCACCTCCCAGCTCACACTGATCCTTTGTCCTCTGGATGGTTAAACATGTTCTTGTCAGGCTGACCCCACTAGTGTGCATGCTTTCCTGCTACGTTAGCTTTATCTCTACGTGTTTGTTACTGTTAATATATGATGACACCCCTTCTGTCTCCACTACCCACTGGCCTATTCAGCCACAGACTGGGAGTGCCCAGTGAATATCCTATGATAATGGGCAACTCTGATTCCACTCCCATCACCCGTATAAAGATATTTGGTGTGGTTTCTAAATGTTCTGATGTATGAACCTGTACACATACTAGTGAAGGTAGAATTTCAAACATAATAATATCAAAGATTTAATTTTTTAAAAGTTAGCTGCAAGAAATAATTGAAAGCTTTACTTAGTATATACTAAAATATAGAAAATTAATCAAACTCACATCATCCTCTATATGTGTCCTATGGATAAAGACTAAATTAACATGGCAAGGAATTACCAAAGTATCAAGGAAAATAAAAATCATAAAATATATAAAATAACATTTTAAAGGTTCTGACTGAAGGGCCCTGTTCAACCATGGAATTACTTGTGCATTTTGGTGGTAGTTAGGAAACTGCTAGAATACATTTGTATTTATTTATTTATTTTAGATGGATTTATTTATTTGAAAGTCAAAGTTACACAGAGAGAGAAGGAGAGGCAGAGAGAGAGGGAGAGGTCTTCCATCTGTTGTTTCACACCCCAATTGGCTGCAACAGCCAGAGCTGCGCTCAACTGAAGCCAGGAGCCAGGAGCTTCCTCCAGGTCTTTCCATATGGGTTCATGGGCCCAAGGACTTGGGCCATCTTCTACTGCTTTCCGAGGCCATAGCAGAGAGCTGGATCATAAATGAAGCAGCCAGGACTTGAACAGGCACCCATATCAGATGCAGGCACTGCAGGTAGCAGCTTTACCCTCTAAGGCACAGCACAAGTCCTGAATGCATTTGTATTGGTCATATTATTTATTGTAGAAACATTTTATGTAGTGATAGTTAACAGAAATTATGACATCCACTGCAAAACACAACTCTGTGGTACTTCAAAACGTTATTTCACTTTGATTTTAAAGAAAATGTGACTTAGCAATGAAGTGCCTTAAATTGAGAGAAAAATGGAGTAAATACCATTTTGTCGTTCATTGAAGTCCTAGTCTCTGGCAACTCAAATGTGGATATATCTGGAGATAACACTTTAAAAGAGGTAAATTAATTAAGATTAAGATGAGGTTGTGGAGGTGGGGGCTAATCCGATTTGACTGGAATCCCTATAAGAAAACGAAATGTAGATATGGACGGTGACACCAAGTGTGAATCCACAAACGAAAGGACCCAGCAAGAAGGTGATGATCTGCAAGCTAAGGTAGGCCTCAGAAGAAACAAAATGACTGCTTGATCTTGGACTTCTAGCTTCTAAAACTGTGAGCAAATAAATTTCTATTGTTTAAGCCACACAATCTACAGTTGTTTTTTTACAGCCGCTCAAGCAGACTACCAAAAAGCAGGTTAGAAAATTTGTGAAATATTTTCAAATTGATGCATTGTTCTTTTTCTTAATATGCATTTTTGAAATATCCTCTTACCTCTTTCTGACTCTTTGAGTTTTCATTTAATTCTCCCATGCTCCATTGTACCACAAATTTAAATTTGTCAAATATATATTGCTTATTTCATTCTAAGTACTGAGTTAATCATTCCACTACATACTAAGCATTCACAAATGGTGATACTAGTGCATATCATATTTGTAAAGTAAAGAAAATTCAGATTGAACTTTGGGATAACATAATCTAAACTAACCTTCCCAAGCACCAGAACATAGACACTATCCAGGTTTGAATGAACAACTGACATCATCCTGTAGTGATTGAGATATGACTTGGTGACTTCATCAATGTATATAAATTTTAATCATAAATGGGAGAGTGCACTAGAAAAAATTTTTGAAAAGGATGTCAGCCAATAAAATGCAAAGCTATAATATTTCCTCTATCAGTAAATTAGGATAAAAGATCAAGTGAGTGTTTATGGGAGATTAATATGTTTTCATAGCACATTGCATTAAGAAAAGTAAAAATAATCATATATGGTAAACAAATTTCATGTACTTCATATATACATATATAAGAATGTAATACTTTCCACTGTACCTTCCTGCCTGCCCGTGTTCCCAGCTTCTCACCCTCCCTCCTCTTTCATTTCTTATTTTTTCTTTTAATTTTTACAATGTATACTTTGAAATTTTCTAATCATAAGTTTACCCCTCCATTAAATAAATAATTCAACAAGTAGTAAGTAGAAAACCACTATTCCTCAAGATTATAGTTTAGGGCTGTAAACAGTAAAATCTCAAAATGTCACTTTTGCTCATATACATTACACTTTTGGTGTTCTGTATATTAGAGTATTCAGTAAAATTTAAATGTTTATAGCAAGCTATTTTTATACAGGCATTGTTTGATTGTGTATTTATTATCTCCTCTTTCTTCCATATCTTACCTCATTTATAAAACTGGGAAAAGGTTTCCTGAGATAGAACTGCACATGGTTCAGTCTGAAGTTCATTAGTGATTTCAAGTACTTAAAAAAAAAAAAAAAAAAAGAAATTTCCTAGCTGATGTTAGAAGGAAGACACCACTCTAATATAATTACATTGTTGGATATCAAGAATCTGTCAGGAAAGGAAATGATCAATGTCAGTGTGCCTGGAAATACAAAGTCTTCAAGATTCAAAGTCCTTCCAGCAATGAAGAGATAAAAGCTTTCAACAGAAACTTCAAAGAAAAAACTCCTCACTCATTGATCCAACTTAGTTCGGCATTAAGCAATGCCTGATTACTTAGTGTACCTTTTAGAGTAAGCTGACTGCTTCTCTTGAGTGGAATGTAAGGTTTTCCCTAAAACAGTTAGACGCTAAGTAGGAAATAGACTTCCAGTTAGTACACTTTTCCATGCACTTATGAAAGTCACTTCTGAGAAGCCGTATAGAGAACACTGCCTTCCGTCACCTAAGGGGTTCTTTCCAGGAGACAGAGAAGATTGATTATTATTCTCTGAAGTGCCTAAGTTTAGCCACTTCAACCATCAGGGTAAACAGTAAGGTCAAAGCGAAGGAAATTTGACCTTTCTTCTGTCTTATAATAAAATTAATTGCATTCTTGGTGTCTGATCTAGTCATTGTCATGAAAATTCGTTTTCTGCATAATTAGACATGACTATGAAGACCATAGTTTATTACATGGAGGCAAATGTACTCTTTTCTCTGCAATTATTAGAAACACAATATATTTGAAATTTTTAAAAATTTGCTTTTGAAATAAGCAATTATATACATTATATTTTGTGAGATCATAGTCATACTGCTTTTTACATAATGTACATATAAAATAAATTTTCTCCTTATTAATGAAATTATTAAAATTCAAGAGAATGTTTCTGTACAGGGGAGCAGAAACTGCAGATTAAGATAGCAAATGTGATTATCAATTCTGTGTAAAGAGTTTTTACTTCTTGTATGACTAGCTGTGTTTTTCCCTACAGAGTTAGGTGGCATTGTATTTTGGACCTGGATCTAAATACAACATAGGGTGATTTTCCCAACCCATATTTTCTTGTTTTTAAAGATTTATTTATTTGAAAGTCAGAGTTACACAGGAAAAGAGATGGAGAGAGAGAGGTGGGTCTTCCATCCGCTGGTTCACTCCCCAAATGGCTGCAACAGCTGGAGCTGCGGCAATCTGAAGCCAGGAGCCAGGAGCTTCTTCTGGGTCTTCTCAAGCAGGTTCAGGGGCCCAAGAACTTGATGCATCTTCAGCTGCTTTTCCCAGGCCATAGCAAAGAGCTGCCTCAGAAGTGGAGCACACTGATCTTGAACTTTGCCCATATGGGATGCCAACACTGCAAGCAGTGGCTTCACCCGCTACGCCACAGCGCTGGCCCCAAACCCCAACCCACATTTTCCTTGGTTCTCCCCATCCCAATTTGATGTGATTGTGAAGGTATATTTAAAGGCAAGGAATAAAAACAGAGCCTATTAGTGTAAAATTCAATAACATCAATGATGCCTTTTTGTTGAAGAAGTAATTGAGGTGAATCTATCAATAGTTACTTAAATCTATTGTGTATGATAAGTGTATGGGTAATGTATCAATTTATTCATATCAAAATATCTTATTTTCAAAGTTTATGTTACATTCTCTGAAATAATTATAATAAGCATATTTTGAAGAAATATTTGTAAAAGATGAATTTATATCACTACCCCGAAAATGTTAGTTAAAAACATTGGTACATTGTCTATTAATTTTTTCCTAATCATGATTATTAAAAAAGTTATTCAAATACAGCTATTTTTGGGCTTGGCATCATGGTGCAGTGAGTATAGATGTTTTCTGTGATGCTAATATCCCATATCAGCATCAGTTTTTCATCTCGGCTATAATCCAATTCCCTGCCATGCACCTGGGAAAATAGTGGGACAGGACCCAAGTCCCTTTGCCCCTCCACCCCATGTGGGAAACCCAGAGGGAGTTCCAGGTTCCTCGTTGGTCCTGATCCAGTCCTGGTCATTGCAGCCACTTGGGGAGTGAAACAGCAGATAGAAGTGCTCTCTCTCTTTCTAACTCTGCCTTTCAAATAAATAAATCTTAAGAAAAAAATCAAATACTACTTATTGAATTTTGTAGATAAAATTTAGGTGAATATTAAATATTTTCTAATCTTCTTAAGAACATATTTCAGTAATTTCCTATTAACATATTAAAATAATTAAATGTAGTTTACATAATTCTTAGAATGTTTTCAATTTTTCATAAATCTTGGCATAACTGAAATGATCAATTTGTTTAAAAAGTCATACTTTTGAATATTCCCCAATATATTTATAAAAGTGAAGTAATTAAATCCTAGATCAAAGAGAAATGAATATTTTTGAGGCTGTTTATGCATAATGTTTATGTACTGGATTTCCTTCCAAAAATGTTACATAAGTTTGCACTACCATAAGAATGTGTGAGTGAGGACTGCATTGTCACTGCAAGAGTACTGAATGGTTTATTTAATTTTGTTGTTGATATTCTGACTATTTTATTGTTTGCAATTGCTTTGATTTCAAATGAAATTGAATTTAAAATTTTTCTCTATTATATTCTATGAACTCTTATAAATGGTCTCCTTAGACATTGAGGTTGTGATCTCTTTTGTATGAATTTAGTTGAATGTGTAGAATCTTAAAGATACTTGAACTTTTTATTCAACTTTTCAATCAATATTTTTGTTGCTTTAAATTTACATTTATCTTGGGTTATTATTTTGAATTTTGTACAGAATATCAATCACCAGGGCTCTACTGCTGAACTTTTGCAGAAGATAAATCCTTTACAGCAACAAGAATAATTCCAGTTTATCACCCTCATTGATGTGTTCACTCAGCTCCAAGTGGATGGAGACTAAGATAATGTAATCATATTGATTTTGGAGTTGATTGATGGACAGATTAGTTTAACAGAAAACAAAATAAGCAATGCAAATTCTTTCAATTTACATAATAAATGATTTAACCTGGAATGATTTAACTTGGAAATCAATAGAAGTTTTGGTTAAGGCACTCCTGCCTCTATTCAAAATGAAGAGTCAAGGTGCCCTATCAAAAATATAATATTTGGGCTTTTGCTGTGGAGGAGCAGGTTGCGTTCCTGCAGCACCACCTTCCCACATGCGCACTGGTTCGAGTCCCAGTTGCTTCAGTTCCAATCCAGATGGGAAAACAGCAGAAGATGGTCCCTCCACCCACGTGGGAGACCCGGATGAAGCTACTAACCCCTGACTTCAGCCTGGCTCAACCCTGACAATTGTGGCCATCTAGGGAGTGAACCAGTGGATGAATGACTTCTTCCTCTCTGCCTTTCAAGTAAATAAATAAATCTTAAAAAAAAAGACACTCAAAATGTAGCTTTAAATATTTAAAGGAAAGAAAGTTTTTTATATGACACCAAATTTCAGGACAAAAGTGCAACTTGAATTCTTACACTTTTAAAAATCTAAAATTTAACTAGTCAAGTTAATCGACTCAAGTTTAACATTTAAAATATCTGCCTCTTAACTAAACAAAATTTTAAAAATTGAATATTTCCAGTTTAGATGTTTGCATAGATAGATCCTCTTAGTTAAAGCATGTACAGGAGTGTAAGCTGAGGCAATCATGCACTGTATCCAGTGTGGTTTTGTGGCTGGTCTCATGAGAGCATCCCAATATTTTTTTGAATACACTTAGAAATTTTACAAAATCATCTTATTTATTTATATAAGAGGTGGGAGCTCCCATTATTTCATAGTTCATTCACCAGATGCCCACAATTTCTGGCACTGAGCCGAGCAGAATCTTAGGGAAATCAATCTAGTTCTCCCACATGGGAACAAGGACTGAAGTACTTGAGCCACCACAAACATTTCCCTGTGTCCACATTAGCAGGAAGCTAAAATTGACAACTGGAGCAAAGTACTGAATCCAGGAATCCCTGTGTAGGATACATGCCTCTTAAATGGTATCTTAACTGCTAGTCCAAATGTCCACACACAGAAATATGTTTTAATGCAAAATAATATAAAACTACACAAATTCTTGTTTCTTATTACTTCAACATATGCCCAGCCTGAAAAGCTTCAGTCTTCTTGTTCTATTTTTTTCTGTTTAGAAACATTCAGATCATTGCTAAGTAGAGAGTTGATTTTAATTTATGTTTTTAAATATCCTATTATTAATATTGAACTGTTTAATTGATTTGCAATTGGCTTTGTTACTTGATGTAGAATAATTTATAATATTTTTTTTTCTAATCGGCCATCATTCTTTTACTATTGGTATTAAAATCATGATTATTCTGTAACACAAATAACATCAAAAAGTTGATGGAAAAAATGGAATTAAAAGATAAACTTACATTGGTTCCAAAACATTTTGAGAGGCCAGCATTTTGGTCCAGTAAGTTAAGCCACCATCTATAACACTGGTATCCTATAAGGGTACACGTTTGAACACTGCTATACTCACAATTCAGCTCCCTGCTAAAACACCTGGGAAAGCAGCAGAAGATTGCCCCTGTATTGGGCCCCTGCACGCATGCTGGAAACCCAGATGGAGTTTCAAGCTCGTGGTTTCAGTCTAGACCGTACTTGTCTGTTGTGGCCATTTGGGGAGTGAAACAGAGGATGGAAGAATTCTCTCTCTCTCTCTCTCTCTCTCTCTCTCTTTCTCCTTCTCTTTCTCTCTCTCTGTGTAAATCTATCTTTCAAGTAAATAAATACATCTTTAAAAAAGAAAATACAAAACAGTTGAAATCTGTGCATAGATTTTATCATATCTACTATTCATTGATTAAAAAAAAAACCTGTGTACATGGGCAAAGAAGAATTTCAGTGATGGGATGCCAGCATCAGAAGTGGTGGCCCTATCAGGTACACCATAATGCCGGCCCCTCAAAGAGTTTTTATATACTCTCTTGATGAATTTCTGCATTGAGATTTGTTTGATATTATTATGATTGGTCTAAGATTATGTGTCTTTGGCAATATTATCACTGAAATCCTTCTGTGTCTTTTTAGTGCCTCCTTTGCTGTAATTCATATCAGTATATATCATTATTGGTGATATTTACCTTCATAACTTACTTAACGTGGTATATACTGATTTACTATACAGTTATAGTGAAAGAGGTAATTTGTATAATCCAAATCCATTTTCTCAAATTTTGACCATCTAATAATGGCATCTAGTAGAGGAATTTTTCTGTAACTATATGGAAAATGGTGAATTTTGGTTAATCACTTTCTTTCTGCATTTATGCATTGAAACTCTACTGCGACAAATAATCTCCCTCTATTTGCTTAATAGACACTCTTATTCATGTCATTGCTGGTTTATAAATATTTACATATTTTATTTTTGGAGTTACCATCAAATATTTTCATTATTTATTTTCTTGCTAAAATTAAATTGCTTCTTATTTGACTAATATTCAAATGGGCATACTTTCTGATAGCACAGATGTTTCAGGTGAACTTTATAGTTCCCTGCCTGAGTCATTTTCCTAAGAAGCTTTGTTTGTTTTATTAACTAATAGTCTTCAAAGACCGAAATTTCCATTTTGTGCTCTCATTTCTATAAATGTGTCATTGCTTCTTGTCATTTTTAGTTTACAGAGTTAAGAAATATGTCTTTGTAAAGTAAGTTCCTCCCCCAAATATATATACACCTCCCCCAAATTAGCTCCCTCCCCCAAATTAATATACCTACCATGAGTTAATTCTGAATCCAATATCATAAGGTTTATTTAAAGGGTAGATTGGCCTTTTCACTTTCTTAAGTTCTTTCTCCAATAATGGGAAACATGGGTTTTATTATCTCAAAATAGTTAGCTGCTTGTTCATCATCTACAATATATTTAGTTGATTTAATGCTAGTATACACACAAAGTGCCTTCAGAGTCAATAACTCATAACCTTGTGAGAAACGCATTCACCAACCACAGCATAATATATCTGTAAAGTTCTTTTCGTCTGCAGGCTTACAAAATCCAGGCAAGATAGTGTTTTCCAAAATTAGGTCAGTTCTAGTCTTTCTCCATTTCTTTTAGTGTAGTTTCATTATTTATTTTCTAAATTCAGTTAATTTGTTAGTGTTCATATTCCATGTTATCTGTTGAATCTCTTCCACATCCTTCTTATCTTCCATTATTTGATAATTTTGTGTGATTTGTGAATTATTATGGTACTAACAGTGGGTATTTTTAAAAATATTTCTATTTTAAATAAGTAGGATGGGTTTTCAACCTTATATAAAAAAAACACTTCTACAAATTTCCAGAATTTGGATGACATATGATTTTTAAACAAAATTAAATAAAGTAATAGGAGGGCTGGTAAAACTGTTAATAATTATACATTCATAATATGTAACTTTTCAAAGAACATCTATTTGTGCTATTTTGTAGCTAATCTTTAAGACAGAAGTCAGAAGCAGAGTATAATATATGTCATAAGTATTTCAAGCACATCTGGAATACTTCATCACTTTCTCACACTATTAAAAGTGAATAAGAAAACAAATATTAGAAGCAGATCAAAGCTTTGATGGAGCTAAAATCAAAACCTAAAGAAATGCATTTGTATTAATATTTCTGCTTTGAATTTTAGCAGTTACTATTGGTTTATTTTATGTAATAAGTACATTTTTCCTCAATGTTGATGCAACACTAATATTTTGCCTTTAAGTAAGTTGAAAATTTGACCAGTTTTTTCAAGTGGCAGCAAATTTCTTGGGAAAATAAGAAACAGGTTGAAAAAACATTAATAAACCTTAAGAAAAAAATCCATTTATGATGTCAAAATATGAGTGTAGTCCTAAGGTCTATATTTGTTTCAAAAATAAATATGTACTTAAGTCATACTCTTACCATTAATGTTAAGCACACAAAAACTGCTTACACATTCTATTTTTAATTAAAACACAAAAGTATGTCTGCCATCTGCAGACATACATCTGTATCAAAATGAATGGATTTAGGTTCACACAAACTTACATATGATATCCAAATACTAGCGTGGGAATAGTTTTTAACCACACCAGGTTTCTGATAATTCCTCAATGTAAACTCATTACAGTAGTATGTTTATTAGTGTTTAAGATATTTTTAATAGTTTCAGTTCCTCATGTTCTTGCTGAAGTTCTTAGAAGACTCTCTTCTGTGTGACATGTGTTTTTTTCTTCAAAATGGAACTCTAACTTTATTTGCTACTTGAGTCTTATTTACTGTTTGTGCAAGCACATGTTGGCAATTCCAACAATCATCTTTTAAAAGTATTTTCTACCATTGTATCAGTTTTGAAAACTTATGATCCAGCCAAATGATTAGATAGAACACTTGCTTCTCTGATTCAGCCTTTATTTATTTAATGTAATATTATATAATTTAAGCAGAATTATTTATTTGTTTATTTGAAAGAGTTACACACACACACGCACACATACATAGAGAGAGAGAGAAGGAGGGATATCTTCGATGTGTAGGTTCACCCCCAGGTGGTCACAACAGTGAGGGCTAGGCCAGGCCAGGAGCTTCATTCAAATCTTCCACATGCGTGGCAGGGACCCAAGCACTTCAGCAATCTCCTGCTGCTTTTCAGGCCATCAGCAGGGATCTGGATTGGAAGTAAAGCAACCAGCATTCCAACTGTCACCCATATGGGATGCCAGCATTGCAGCCAGCAGCTTAACTTCTATGCCACAACACTAGACCCTGAAATGCAATTTTTTATTCCCCTGAAGTTTGAAATTATCTGCAAATTTAAGATACCTCTGATCTTATTGTTTATTACCTAGTTGTCATGAGGATTCCTGACTAAGATGTTTAAGCAACCAGGTTTGTTTTTTTTTAACTTCCATGAAGAATATAATTGTATCTCAATGATTTCAAGATGTGATCATACTTCTAGTGATATAGATGTGGCTATGGTACCATGGCAACTTTCACAGCCCCTGAAAAATGTGCACCGAATTTTCTACTAAGTCATACTCAGATAATTCCAAACATTGGAATCATCCAGGGAGCTTTAAAAAAATACTGAACTTGGAGATTCAAGACAGTCTTATGGCGAGGCATTGCATTCACCTCCTCCTCTGCTGAGAGACCCAAAAAAGCTACATCTCAAGTGGAGTGCCCAAGTTAGAGCACCTGAAAACAGTAAGCACAGTGAGACAATGATATCAGACATAGCAGTGTGGAGAGAGAAACAAAACCAAATTGTAGGTGCCTGAATCCCAAGGCCAGGAGGATTCCCTGTTGCAAGAGGAAAGGGGAACAGGAGAGCCTCAGCAGAGCACAATTGCAGGAACCCCGTATGTGGACAATCCTCACTAGAGAGGACTCCAGCTAACATAGACCAGGAGCTCAGTAAAGAGAACTCCCTAGAAAACCCATGGTCAGCTGGCTTCAGAAAAGGCATTCATGTTGTCCTCTCCTCCAACCCTCAGAATACAGGCAGTGGCAGTGTCATCTTGACAGTCACTGAGGAAAGCCATAGCACTCTATGAAACAAAGGACCTTGACCATATTATTCCCCGTCATGACAAGAACATTCCTGTACTCTAGAAACGCACACAGCCCCACCAGGGCAAGGACAACCCCCAGTACCCTGGCCCAACAACTTTTTGAACTTCAAAGGATATTTGGTTGAGATATCCAGGCCCTAGGACCATAGAACTAGGATGCCCCACCTTTAAGGTTTAGGATTCCTTATGCTCCTATCACCAGCCCAGTCCCCTCAATGCCTTAATTCACTGTGCCTGGAGTCTGTGTACACACAACACAGTCAGGGGTTCCTGCACACCTCCATAGTCTCCCTACCAAAGCTCTAGTGTCTACGTATGCAACAGGGAGTATGCCCACATCTGGGAAGGTGAAAAGGTCTTGGGACACTGCACTCACTCTAAACAGTGAATCCTCCTGCTTTGAGCACCAGCACAGAGGAGGGCCTCAGAGTCAGCTCCACATCACTGGACTCTAGGCCCTGCCACTGACAATAGTTTCTCTATGCCCAACCTGGGTAACATTCTGAACTCCTGCTCCCCTGATGAAGAGCTTCTTGGGCTTTGTAGACCTACCCAGTTTACTGTTGAGACTTTGGTTTGGGGTTTCAGTGTCCTGCCTCACTCAGCAGCAGTTCACTTGATGGGGCTCCCAAGTGAGTTCCTCCTGACCCTTGAAACTCAGAATGTTTTCGCCCACTTATTGGGGTCTCCAGACCCTAATATTTTTGTTCTACATAGGCTTACTCTAGGGTTCAGAGTTCCCACCCTTCCTAAAGAAGCTGCAGATTAAAAGGTGATGCTGCTCATTTTTGCTCCAATCTGAGGCATGGAGAATGACCTAAAAGTGCTTGTTCTGGTGTCCAAGAGCCAAGGTCACAACTTAAGATCTAGCCACTCGGCCAATCAGCATTTGCAGCACGCACTATCTCCTGCTTCTTGATCCAGTAGTAATTTACAATTCCAGTTTGTTTTGGGCAATAGCTGCAAGTCTATATGCCAAGCACACTCACAGTAATAGAAGAAGGGCCTTCTCTCAACCCCTGAGAAATTCTTGACTTCAGTCTGTCCCTCAGGAGATAGCTGGTCACCTGCATAAGAGGAATCTCAGTGACTACACTGCGTCACAGAAGTACCCCTGATGTCTACAACTTTTTCGATGTACTACAGCAAATAAAGGCAAAGGAAGACTGTAACTACCAAGTCAAACTGCAATTAAAGACAAAAGATCTGCCAAACAAATGCCCAGAGAGATATTTTTAGGAAAACAGCCTTAAATCAACAGAAAGCATCCTTTAAAAGAGATAGAAACAATGGATTCCCCAAATGCATGAAGACAACATAAAAGTTCACGGGATATAAATAAGCAAGGCAATATGATGTCCCAAAAGGGATAATGCATTAGTATCAGATCATGAAGGAAGGGGAATGGATGAAATTCTTGAGGAAGAATTTGAAAATATATTTTTATGGTTACTTAAAGTGATACATGAGAATTCAGATAAACTGTTAAATGAAATTAGGAAATCAGTATATGACATGCATGATAAATTCAGAAAAGATATATAGAAATATTGGGGAAAGAATCCAGGCAGAAATTTAAAAATTGAAAAGGTAAGTCAAGTAAAAGAATTATGGTGAAAAGTCATAATAACAATCTAGATTGGCAGTTAAGGAATATATGATCTTGAATATACTTTTGAAATATCTTAGACAAAAACAAAAATAAGAAACAATGAAAAAGAACAAAAACAGGGTTTGAGATCCCTGGGATACCATCAAACAAACCAATACTCAAGTTCTGTGAATTCCTAAAGGAATGGAAAAAATGTCTTAGAAAACATGCATTCAAATATTTGCAGAAAAGTTTCCCAATTTGCAAAAAAATGGGTATCCAAATACAGGATGTTCATTGAACACCAAATAGATAAGATCAGAGAGAAGCACACTAGGATACATTAAATTGAAACTTTCAAAGGTACAAAACAAGGGAAGTATTTGAACATTTGCAGTAGAAAAGTCTCAAGTAACTTTTGAAAGAACTTTCATTAGATTGATAGCAGATTGCTTAAGAAAACTTTCTAGGCATGAAGAGAATGCAGAAAAATAGTCCAAGTTCTGAAAGAAAAGAAAAAGCCAACTCAGAATATTTTACCTAGTGAAGAGTAAAGACTAATTCAAGTAAATTTGAAGGAATTCACCACAGTCTTGCACATGATACTTAAGTATATGCTACATATAGAAGCAGAGAAAGACAATCAACGTCATGAAAGAATATTAAAGTATGAAACCAAATAGCAAAAACCAAAAGCTATTAAAAAAAACAATAGAAACTTTAAAGAAAAATGGAGGGACCTACTTAGTACTTATGAATAATAACCCTCAATGTAAATGGACTAAATTTTCCAGTGAAAAGATACTTACTGGCTGACTGAACTAAAAAAAAATAAGACCTAACTCTATACTTTCTAAAGAAACAATTTATGCCATCTCATTAGTCCCAGTGATCAATTTCTATTCCCAATTGATCATAAGGATAGGACTAAGAGCCAAAGGGATCACATAAACAAGAATAGTGTCTGCAAATACTAGCTGAGAGAATAAAAAAGGGAGAGAATGATCCAACATGGGAAGTGAAATACACAGCAGACTCATAGAATGGCAGATGTCCTAAACAGCACTCTGGCCTCAGAATCAGCCCTTAAGGCATGCGGATCCGGCTGAAAAGCCCATGAGAGTATTTCGGGCATGGAAAGCCAAGACACTCTGGGAAAAAAAAAAAAAAAAAAAAAAAAAAAAAAAAACTAAATGAAAGATCTCCGCGAGTGAGATCCCGGTGGAAAGAATGGGTCATCAAAAAAGGAGGTACCCTTCTCTGAAGGGAGGAGAGAACTTCCACTTAGCCTATGACCTTGTCTAAATAAGATTGGAGTTGGTGAACAGGGGGCTTCCATAGCCTTGGCAGCTCATGACAAGAGCCTAGGGTGATTACTGAGGCCATAAACAAGAGTGTCAATTTGTTAAGTCAACAACAGAAGTCACTGTGCACGTGTACTTACTCCTCATGTAGGATCTTTGTCCTTAGTGTGCTGTACATTGAGATTTAATGCTATAACGAGTACTCAAACAGTATTTTTCACTTTATGTTTCTGTGTGGGAGCAAACTGTTGAAATCTTTACTTAATGTATGCTAAACTGATCTTCTGTATAAAAAGAGAAACGAAAATGAATCTTGATGTGAATGGAAGGGGAGAGGGAGTGGGAAAGGGGAGTGTTGCGGGTGGGAGGGACGTTATGGTGGGGAAGCCATTGTAATCCATAAGCTGTATTTTGGAAATTTATATTCATTAAATAAAAGTTAAAAAAAAAGAAAAAATCTTCACCTTCAAGATAGAGACAGAAAGTAAGAGGATAGTTCTAATGAAAATTTAAGAGGACCTGGAGTAGTTATATTTATATTTGACAAAATAGACATTAATACAAATGCTGTTCAAAGGACAAATGTACTAAATAAGTGATCAAGGTATCAGTTCATTAAGAAGGTGTGACTGTTATAAATGTATTGCATCTAATGTCAGTTTTAGAAAACAAATGTTAATAGATCATAAGATCTGATAAAATAATACTGAGGGACTTCAACCCCCACTTTTATGGAGGGAGAAATCCAGACAAAAAGATCAGCTAAGAAACAAGGGTTAATCTACACAATAGAACGAATGGACTTGATAGACATTTATAGAACATTCTATCCCACACCTGCACAATACACATTCTTTTCTCCAGCACATTGGTCATTCTCACGGATAGACCATATAATGGGCAGGCAAAACTGTCAATACATAATTGTTAAAAATTTGATATCATATTATATAACTTTTCTGATCACAGTGAAAAGTAGCTGGAAATTAACAACAAAATAAACTTTAAAATTACACAAATCTATGATTGAAGAAGTTCCTGAAGAACTAGTAGGTGTTTGAAGAAATCCCAAAAGAGATTGAAAAACTCCTTGAAAATAAAGAAGTGAAAACAAAACCTATCAAAACATATGAAATATAGTAAAAGTAGTGCTAAAAGGAGAGTTTACAGTAATAAGTGCTCACATTAAAACAATGGAAAGGTTTAAAATAAGTGATCTAACATGTATCATAAGGACCTAGAAAAACAACAACCAAGCCAAAAATTAATAAAATAAAAATGAAAATTACAGAACAAAAATAAAAATGAAATTTTGAAAATAATACAAAAGATTAATGAAAGGCAAGAGTTGGTTTTTGAAAAGATAAGCAAAATTGATAAACCTTTAGCCAGTGTAACAAGAGAAAAATAGAGAAGTCTGAAATCATTAAAAGCAAAGATGAAAAAGGAGATATTACAAATGATATCATAGAAACATGACGAATCATCAAGAATTATTATGAACAACTATATGCCAACATATTGGAAGACATAGAAGTGGATAGATTTCTAGAAACCTAAAACTTCCTGAAATTGAATCATAGACATAGATAACCTGGACAGACCAATAACTGAGGATGAGACTTAGTTAGTAATAAAGTCTTCCAATAAAGATAATTTGAAGATCAGATTGTTTTACTGTTGAATTTTACCAAACTCTTAAGGGAGAATGGATATCAATTTTTCCAACTATTCCAAAAAACTGAAAGGAAAAGAATTCTTCCAAATTCTTTCTGTGAAGCCTGCTTTATTTAATTAATAAAAAGATTACATAAAAAAGAATAATAGAGCAACATCTCTGATAAACATACAGGCAGAAATTCTCAAAAAAAAAGCAGCAAATTGAAATAAGGACACATCAAAAAACTCATCCACCCTGCACAAGTTGAATTTATGCCAGCAATGCAGGAATGGTTTATCATCTACAGATAAATAAATATGATGCATCACATCAATTGGATGAAGAATAAAAATCAAGCAATTATCTTAATAGATGTAGAGAAAGCATTTGATAAAAGACAACATGCTTTCGAGATAAAATCCTTAAACAAATTAGGTACAGAAGAAGCATACTTTAATACAATAGAAGGTATATATATGAGCCCAGAGCCAACATAATATAATAGTGGCAAGATGTAAGCATTTTCACAAAGATCTAGAACCAGATAAGAATGTCCACTCTAGCCACTCTTATTCAATATACTTATGGAAGTTTTAGCCAGAGCCATTAGATGAGAGAAGGAATCAATCGGTATTCATCTCAGAAAGAAGGAAGTCAAATTATACTTGTTTGTGGATGATATGGTTCTTTATATTTGCAAATTAAAAGACTCCACGAATCAAGAGGCTATTAGACCTGAAAATACAATTCATCAAAATTTCAAATACAGAACCAACACAAAAAAATCAGTAACATTTTTATATAACAACAGTGATCCTGGTGAAAAAGAGATTATAAAAAACTCATTAATAATACCTACAAAAATAAAAGCTTTGATATATATTTTGCTAAGGATGAAAAAGAATCTATAATGAAATTTACAAAATATTAACGAAAGAAATTAAAAAGACACACAAAAAAGGAAAAATCCCCAAAGTTCATTCATAACAGGAATATTATCAAAACATCCATACTACCCAAAGCAATTCATATGGAAGCACAACAGACTCCCAAATAGATAAAGTCATCTTAAGCACCATAAACAAAGCCAGATACATCATGCTACCAGATTTCAAAACACACTGCAGTGCTGTTAGGACAACATGGCATGGTGTTAGCATAAACACAAAGAACAATAGAACAGAACAGCATTCCCCCAAATAAATCCACATATCTACAATCAACTTTGATTATCTTTGACAAATGTGCTTACATTCTACCTGGAGAGATAGTAGTCGCTTCCTTTTTTTTTTTTTTTTTAATTATTTGTTTATTGGAAAGTCAACATTACAGAGAGGAAGGGAGAGACACACACAGAGATTTCCCATTCACTGGTTCACTTCCCAAATGATTGCAACAGTCAGGGCTGGGTCACGATGAAGCCAGGAGCAAGTTTGTTCCACATCTTCCATGTGAGTGGCAGGGGCCTGAATACTTTATCTATCTTCCACTGCTTTTCCCAGGCCATTAGCAGGGAGTTGGGTCAGAAGTGGAGCAGCTGGGACACAAACTGGAGCCCATACAGGGTGCTGGCATCACAAGTAGTGAATTAACCCAGTATGCCACAACGCTGGTCCTGAGGAAGAAATTCTGTTTTATAAATGGTGTTGGGAAAATTGGATTTCCACATGCAGATGTTTGAAGCAAGAGACTTACCTTAGGCCCTACAAAAATCAACTTAAAATGGATCAAAGATTTGAAACTACCAAATTACTAGGGAAAATACTCCAAGACATTGCCACAGGCAATGATTTTTTGGGGTAAGATTCCCAAAGTGCAGCCAAAAAAGGAACTGACAACAAATGAGATTATATCAAATGAAGAACTGCTGCACAGCAAAACAATTAACAAAGTGAAGAGACAATAGACAGAATGGGAGAAAATATTTGCAAGATCTCTCTCTGATAAAGGATTAACATCTAGAATATATAAAGAAAACAGTAATTCAACAACAACAATTCAGTAAAGGGCAAAGGACATGAGATTTATTTTTATCTTTTAATTTTTATTTAAGGTAAACAAATTTCATGTTTTTGATATATACAGATTTAGGAACATAGTTGATACTTCCTATGTTACCCTCCCTCCTGACCATGCTGTCACCCTTCCTACTCCTTCCTCACTTATTCCCTATTTTAATTTACATAATGACTTTCTGTGTCTATTTTAACAGATTTTCTGTTAATGTATGTTTTATCTGATAGTAGGATGGCTCTATGTTTATTTTTAGGCATTTGTAGAAGTACCTTATGGTTTTCTCCTCTGATGGGTTTAATCTTTGAATTATGCCTGTGTGGCTTAGTGGAGTGTCTGTTTTGTCAGTAAATACCCAGAGTTGTGTGCTGGCTATATCCAAGGACCTCTGATCAGTGCTCCAGGGTGGAGCAAGTGTCCATGGTGACACTCAAGTTGGGCGTGGTAGCTCTCTGTTGTCAGCAGGTGGCATGTTATTATCAGCTCTGCTGGCCTAATCACACTCTCATTTCCTCTCTTCCCGGTGGGCAATGCTCAAGGTTAGCTTACAATAGATGCAACACTCACCTACTCTGCTGCATGAATTGCACAAACGATCTGTGCAGTCCAAAGTGTGAGCATGGATCTTGCCGCAATGACACACCCCAAGCATTTAGGGAACTTTTAGCCTCTGGCACTGTATACAATGATTGCCCAGAGATCCAGCTATACCCTGTGCCTCACTGTTCCATTGCAGATTTCTTGCAGCTCCCACAGTCACAGGGTGCAGAGGCTCTGCTCTGCCCCACTAACCTGTCCTGTTCATGGAGAGAGCAGAGACACTTTCAGAGCCAGCTGTCTGGGGGTGTTCTGCCCTGGCAGTTTGAGCCCTGTGATATGTTGAGAGGTTGGGGGCACTTCACAGCCCTACATGGAAATCCAGCTCCCTTGTGAATCTTCCCAGCCAGACTCAAAGTCAGAGAGGAACACAGATTTTTTCCCATTGGTAAAATCCCTGGATCACATGGGTGCACAAGAACCACCTCAACGATTACATAAATTGATACTTTCTCCCCTCTGGTTGCCAGGTACCCTGGTGGGGAATTGGAAGAAAGAAATATGCCTTTTTTTTTTTTTTTTTTTTTTTTTTTTTTGCTGGGCTAGTTGAGTACCCTGTCCCCAGTTAGGGCTCCAGCCCAGACTTGAAAACAGTCTGAAAGGCTCTCCCTCCAGCAATATTACCAGTGCATGGACTGTTGCAGTCTGCTCTCAATTCATTTTCCAAAGGTGGCATATTCTCTGGCTCTTACCTGCAGGGATCCTGTGTTGTATCCATGCTCATTGCTAAATGTCGACACCTTCCACACTGACCCATGGTATCCTCCTTCCTTCTGTAGTGTTTCCACTGCAGATTTCTTTCCAACTCTCCTGTGAGAATGCACTTACTCTCTGTTTTTTTTTTTTTTTTTTTTTCCTCAGTTAAAGCAATATGTCCTTTCCTTATTCAACCCATCTTGGAATTCTCTGATTTTTTTAAGAAGAAATACAAATAGCAAAGAAACAAATGAAGCAATGTTTGAGATCACTATCCATAAGAGATATACAAATAAAAACCATCAGAATTTATCATTCCACTCCAATTAGAATGGTTATTATGTCAAAAAATAACAAATGTTGGCAACATTGTGGAGAAAAAGGAACCCTAATGTACTCTTCATGAGAATGCAAATTACTACAAACAATCTGAAAAAACAATATGGCTATTCCTCAAAAACTAAACATGAATCTACATATGAACCAGCTATCCCACTTCTGGGAATATTTCCAAAGCAAATGAAATCAGCATATGAAAGAGATGCTTGCACTCCCATGTTGATTGCAACCCGATTCACAACCACAACAAAAAGATATGGAATCAACTTAGATGTCCATCAACTGAGAACTGTGTAAAGCAAATGTGGCACATGATGGAACATTATTCAGTCATAGAAAGAGGAGAAATCCTGTCATTTGCAACAAATTTGAGTGAAACTAGAGATCATTATGCTAAATGAAGTAAGTCTGACACACGAATATAGATTCCACATTTTCTCTCATAAATGGAAATTAATATATGTAGAATAAATATTGTCTTCACTGAATTATACCTTCTACCTTATAATACACAATTATTTCCTCACTTTATAACTTTGCCATGAATTTCACATTATGTGATATTAATATTCCTATGTTCATGATAAATTATGTGTATATGTATGAATATAATATTTATATATATTGTAAATATGCAAAATGCTTAAGTTGATTAAATCTCAGTAAGTGACTAAATATTTTAAAAAGCAGTAAAATCAATCTTCAGTTCCATTCCAGATACTATGACTTAATTAATCTGAGTGACTATAGACATTGAGGCTTTTAAAACTCTCCTAAGTTACTTTAAGTTGTAATAGATATTGATAATGACTATCCTGGTGACTAAGGATTCTTCATCATTCTTACTGCATGTCAATCTCCCTCAACGCCTCACATTCTATTTCTCATCTCCAGTTTCTTTTCTTTTATTTATTTATTTTTTGACAGATGGAGTTAGTGAGAGGGAGACAGAGAGAAAGGTCTTCCTTCCCTTGGTTCACCCCCAAAATGGCCGCTTCGGCCAGAGCTACGCGGATCCAAAGACCGGAGCCAGGTGCCTCCTCCTGGTCTCCCATGTGGGTGCAGGGGCCCAAGCACCTGGGCCATCCTCCACTGCCTTCCCGGGCCACAGCAGAGAGCTGGACTGGAAGAGGGGCAGCGGGGTTAGAACCAGCACCATATGGGATGCTGGCGCCGCAGGTGGAGGATTAACCAAGTGAGCCACGGCGCCGAACATCCAGTTTCTTTAATTAATTTCCCTTTGTGTTTCACAATCAAAACTCCCAGCAAGGAAAAGTATAGTCAGATTCAAATAGCTATAACCAAGATTTCAGGAGACAGAAGCATCACACTGTACCCCATAAATGTAAGGGGTCTTCAAGATTTTCATGGATGGACATGGTGATTTTCCATGAAATCATCATCAGTGGTTTTCAAAAAACTCTTGCAACAAAATAAACTTGACTTTTAATTCCACTTTCCTAGAAAGCATATGCAATCATTTTGTGCCAATTAAAATTAAAACAAAACATTTAAAAGGGCACAGTAACTCACATTCAATGATTAACTTGAATTACTTTTCTCAGAAAATGACTGCATATGGTAGTCACTCTGAGTTAATAGACTTTTCCTTGCGGCCAACATTTACTTAATATGTAAAGTGTTCTCCCTCATGGCAATGATATGTAGAACGATTTTTGGAAGCCTTATGTGTATTAAGGTACATTTTATGGCTGAGGAAAGAAATAGTTAAATTTTGCATTTTTTTTTCTTGTTTGAAACTGAAGTAGGCAGGGATACAGGTTAAAATAGATTAGGTTTGTGAGCTGGAAGACCACGCCTTTGCCACGCCCCGGTGTGACCTCATGCCCTATCTGATACCTTCGCCACACCCCAGTGTGACCTCATTCCCCTACCTGGCCATACCTGGGTGCCCACCAGCCAATCAGGTTAATTAACCACTCCCCTTTGGAAGTGGGTGAAAAGCCTGGACATGGTGTGTCTGCCCTTCTCTTTTCCCTGACCTTTTGCCAGGAGGGGTCTTGTTGTATGTAGCCTTGTGCCTCCATGGCGCGAGAGCTTCAGGCCACCCACCCTAGGCTTCCTGGCCTAGATGCTCCTCCATGGGGCTGGTTCTTGGTGCTCGGTATGAACCCAGATTTACCTCTCTCTTTTAATAAAGCTCTCACTCTCCTATGCACTTTTCTCACTAAATAAAAGCTTAAAATGTACCATGTTGCATTGTTTATCTGTGCCGGTATTTAGAATTCCTTTCTAAATATTAGGCAAGAACTCTCTCGGGCTTATTAATATTGGGGATTTATTAATAAGCATATGGTGATATCATATGGCCTCCCAAATTCTGGTAACACATGTGACATCCCAGATGGCGCTTCTGGGGAACTTTAAGTGGCCACATTTTGATACAGATTTTAGGGGGTCACCTCTGATATCAAACAACTTTCAGATATGTATAATGTCACAGTCTTGGTTCCATTTATGTTAGCATATAAAAAGTTTTCTTGTTTTAATAAAATTGGCTTTTTTTTAATATTGACGTAGTTGCAGGTGGAGTTGCTTTTATTAATACTGTCAACATCAAGCATCAGAGAGAATCATTGTGATTATCATAAGAAAGGGTTTACTTAGAAAGTGCCTTTAATATAAAATGGACAGCAATGGAGATGGTTCCACGAAGCTCTATTTAATGTTGATTCTGCAATTCGGTCATAATTTGGCCAACTGAGAAATAATCAAAGGTAATATCTGAAACTCACCACTTTGCAGGTTATATGAATGAACTACATACTTATTAGAAAACCTGCTAATTTTCCTTTGGCCTACCCACTGGTTCTGAGAAGTCCTAAGGAACATTTTTGCCACTATATGATGATATTTTTTCCTTCTTCAGTGTGAGGTATTCTAAGAATTTAAATAAATGATATGATTTTATAAGATAAACAACAGAGAAAGTTTTGATTTTCACTATTTTCAATCATTTCACAGATCTGCTTGGAGGATTAAGAACAAAACATAACTTATCTCTGTAAAAAATGGATAAACCATGACTATATATGTAAATATATATTGAATTTACATTTTACCTATTTTATTTTCTAAGATTCCAAAACCATTTTTGTTATGCTGCTTGTATAATAATGTATTGAAGAAATAATCAAAATAAAATAACAATGCTATGCTCTGTTTAAGCATATTATTACATAGGACCAGATTATGCAAACCTTGCCAGGGGGCTACCTACTAATCAGTAGGAATGACATCTGTCTAGCCACAGTAAAAATAAAATCTATATGCTCTTGTGTCGTTTGTAAGCTCCAAAGCAGGCATCCTGCCTGCTAGTCCAAAAACCTACCCCTAAACCTCTACTCTTGAACTGCCTTTTTATTTCTTCATAATACATTAAGAAAACAGTAAGTGTGTTAATGTAAAAGCAAAATGTTCCCTATGTATAAAGCAAGGAATATATTTGTGTGCACATTTCATGTTTGTAATTGTATGTTCACTCTGTATTTTTTAATGTACATCTTTGAACCTCTACTATGTGTCAATAACCATACTCTTCAAGGAGTTGGCATATGTCACTTCAGAAAATGAGACAAATGAGGTCTGTATTTTTACATAGCTTTTGTTCTAGAGAGGAAATCAGAGAACATACAAACTTGAGAGATTAGCAAAACAATAATTGACAGTATAAGTGCTATGAGATAAATTTTAAAATAGTAGAGATGGAAAAACTAAGTAAGGTAATAAAAAGGCAGTTGAAAAAAAGTGCTAGTTGAGCTTCACTCTGACAAACAGGGAGGAGCTGTTTAAATATAGATTTATGGGAAGAAAATTTCTAAAAGGAGGGATAACAAGAGTAATGAAACAGATGGTGAAAGACTAATCTGTCCATGAAAGGGAAACTAGATCAATGTAGTCTGAAATGAGGAACCAGGAAGAGAATGTGTCAAGTATCATTGGAGTTATGGGCAAGGCCTTCGGAGACATTAGGAGTTCGTAGTGATGTAACATGTGCATACCAAATCTTCTGAAGCAGAAGAAGCTTGGTATGATTAACCTTAAAGAGCTTTACTGTTACCTTGGAAGAAAAATATTTTATTAAATTAAAAAAATGTTGGCAAACATTTAGCTGGTTGATATGGGGAGACCGCGCTGCTATCCATTCTCCTCCTCTTCCTTGAGTAATAGAATGTTTAACTGCATCAACAGCTATCCAGCTATAGATTGTTCTCTTAGACTTGCTTGCAAGAAGGTATGGGGAATTGTGTGTGCAACTCCTGCAAACAAAATTTCACTCTATCTTTTCATTTCCCTTCAAATGACAGAAACAGAGAATTGATGATAGTGGCTGGTGTCAAAATGTAGACAAGGAAAACCTCCTTTGCAGTGGTGAAGAGAAATGAGTGTGATCCTTGCATGACCTCATGGATCAGAGCTGTGTGTCTGCCCTGACCCTCTTCAAATACTTCTAGATTGTCACAAGCAAGATATACACAATCCTGTTGTTTTTGTCAAACCATTATTATATGAGGTGTCTTTGTAATGTCAATGTTGTGTATACTTACTAGAGTAACACAAAATAACTACTAAGAAAAGTTGAAATGGAAATGACTGTCAACAAAATGCTTCACTTAACTTACACAGTAGAAATAAATATCATAATCTTAACACTCAGTTTGTTGTTATTAGGTGGCTATTTAATAGAATTTAACTTATGACTATTGCATGAAAACAACTGAATATTCAGGTAAGAACTAGAGTAAATATATTGAAGGTGACAGCATGTCTCTAGGATATCTATTTTGGGGGCACATACTAGTGTCTTAATGTGTTAACCTGACTTCACCAAATCCTGCTTCTCCAACTATTTCACAGCAGTGTTTTTCTTGAACTGTCACTCCCCAGCAGCTTCTTCTGAATGCAAAACATTCAATGTGCCTCAGGCTTCCTAGAAACCCACTGTATCATTTGGCCTAAATAATTCCAGTTTGGTTTTATTTTTGCCACACAAAATAATGCTATAAGGCAATAAAATGCTTAGGGTCCAATGCAATACATGTATAGAAAGAAGAAAACATTCAGAGCATGTTGAGAGGTCAATAGGCACAACAGGACTATGGATAGTTACATGTATTTAAACTATGTTTGGAAACAGTTATATCTGAATTTTAGTGAGATAGATGATATAATTATTCAAAATGAATCCATTGCTAGGCACTCATCTACTTAAGCCTAGAAGAATATCATTTCATAGTCAGATAAACACTTAAGGAATACAAATATACATAGGCTTTCATATTGATATTTACTCTTTCCTTTTCTTTGTCTGTATACTTAAAACAGATTTCAGCAAAACTATAAAAGGTTCGAGTCTTCAAACCAATCTATGGCTTTGAAACACTGATATAAGATGCATCTAGGGGACTAATTGGCAGGGAAGAGAGCCAGGAGCTCTAGTGGCATGGCCTTCAATGAGAAGCAGATGGGCTCCCCACCTGGGGAGTTGTAATATACACTTAATTGAAACAAAGTCAGAGTCGCCCAGCAGAAACCACATTTAGAGTAAAGCCATACTGATGATTCTGTAGTATCAATTATTTTACTTTTGACTTTCTTTTTTTGGCTGTAATTATACGAATATTACATAAGAATGTGTTTTTCCATATTTTAATCTTTAGAGGATTCTGTAAATATTCCAAAATTCTTTTGAAAAAATTAAAGTATCCAAAGTATGTGAGTACTTTAAACTGCATACCACAGACATTTACATGAATGCTTATAAGTAAGTGCGATGTTCTGATTAATTGGATTTCTGATTAAATGAATGATTACCAATCATACCCTGATGAGAAATGTATCATTTTCAAGCATTATTAAGTATAAAACAGGAGCTCAAAGAGCATAAGATTTAGGATAAATGAAAAATCATTCGTGTTTCAATTCAATTCTCACTGCCATACTTTTCTTTCCTAAAATACGTGGGAATACTTCATTGTCTAAGTGGAGAAATTGATCATCTGCATCATTAGTGACTTTTCAGTGCCTCTTGATGACCACTTTGAAAACCAATCCTTAATTGTACTGTTGGAATTTAATTCAGTAAACACTATCAGACATTCCAAGTCTGGCAGGATGTCCAGCATTTACACGCCAGTGAAGATAAAACAATCTTTCTCTTCCAGGAATTCAGAAGCTTTTGAGTCACATTCAGAACTTCCTTGTATATATATAGCTAAAAAAAAAAAAAAAAAAACCTTTTATGCAAAACCCTTTCCTGCAAGGCCTGGATTCTTGTCATTATCTCAACCATTCTCCAGCTTAAAATTCTTCAAGGCTGTCGCTCCCCCTCTTCGTGGAGGAACGACACAGGACCCTGCGCTGTTCTTTCATCTGCTCGGCCCTCCCCGGGTTTGCTGCTGGTTCTTCCCGGGTTGGCTACCATCTCTTCCACCTCCGTGGAAGGGCAGTTCACCCTGCCACATTCCCCACTTCCGCGGGGGAGCGGCACACCGCCGGCCGGCTCTCTCGGGGGCTGCACAGGTGTTCCCCTTAGATGTTCCTGGTGCATGCCGTCTCTCTCCTCCTTTATAGTCCTCCTCCGCCAATCCCAACTCGGCTGCCCACACGCCAAGTACACTGCTCTCCTCCAATCAGGAGCAGGATCAGCTCCTGGAGGTCATCACTCAAGTTGGCAAGAGGCAGCTGCGTAGAAGCTGTTTTCTTCTCTCCCAGCGCCATATTGTGGGAGAGCAGATGCATAGAATAAGTCTTAATTCCAGTAACTTAGTCCAGACCGGGTTGCTCCCCACAGATCCCCCTTTCTTTTTATTTTTTGGCGTTGATACGCGCCTGTCTTCGATGTCCCGCGGCACACACTCTGCTCTGCTTGCTAGAGTTGCCCACAGGTGCTTACAAGTCCTATCAATCAGGCAAACCGAATCCGGGTCCTCTCTTCGCCATGTTGTGAGGAGGTTTTTAGGCGCTGATGCGTGCCTGTGTTCGGTGCCCTGCAGCGCATGCTCTACTCTGCTAGAACTGCCTGCAGGTGCTTACAAGTCCTATCAGGCAAACCGAACCCAAGCCTTCTCATTGCCGTATTGTGGGAAGACTTATTGGCATTAATTCGTGCCTGTCTTTGGTGACCTGCGGCGCATAAGCTGCTAGCCGCCCGCAGGTGCTTATCGTCCTAATCAGGCAGACCGAATCCAAGCTTTCTCATTGCCATGTTGTGGGGAGGCCTTTCTCTATTTCTCTATCTCCGGGCATTCCTATTTCTCCTATTTTGCTTTTATCTACCAGCATTCCTATTTCTCTCATTTTACTTCTAAACTTCCGTTTCTCTTATCCCTGCGGCTTCCCAGCGCCTGCCCCGAGGCTGCTTCTCGGCGGCTTCCTGGCTCTGAGCCGCTTCAGCCCGCGCCTCTCTCATCTGCGCGGCTTCCTGGTTCTGCGCGGCTCGGCTTCGCGCGCACACTCCGCGGTCTCCACGCCCTTCGCGCCCGCACCACGGCCTTGCGCCAGCCCCGCGGCTTCAATTTCCCTAACATTTTTCTCTACCCGGTATGTTTCCCTAAGTTTTCTTCCAACAATATTCCTCCCTCATTTCTCCTGGCTTCTCCCCACAGTCCGTATCCGAGTCTGTTTGTTCTAGCTTTCACTTTCGCTTTCGACCTTAGAGATTTCTCCCAGCTTCCCCACAGTAGTCCGTATCCTAGTCTATGCCTAGGCTTTCAATAGCTCCTTCCGGCACCTTTTTCGTCCGGTTTTCCTTAGGCTCTTTGCTAGTCTCTCTCTCTGGTATTTTCCCACTTCTTCCCGTTTCTTCTCTCCTAAGTTTCCTATCCGAGTCACGGCACCATTATGTCGCTCCTCCTCCTCGTGGAGGAACGACACAGGACCCTGCGCTGTTCTTTCATCTGCTCGGCCCTCCCCGGGTTTGCTGCTGGTTCTTCCCGGGTTGGCTACCATCTCTTCCACCTCCGTGGAAGGGCAGTTCACCCTGCCACATTCCCCACTTCCGCGGGGGAGCGGCACACCGCCGGCCGGCTCTCTCGGGGGCTGCACAGGTGTTCCCCTTAGATGTTCCTGGTGCATGCCGTCTCTCTCCTCCTTTATAGTCCTCCTCCGCCAATCCCAACTCGGCTGCCCACACGCCGAGTACGCTGCTCTCCTCCAATCAGGAGCAGGATCAGCTCCTGGAGGTCATCACTCAAGTTGGCAAGAGGCAGCTGCGTAGAAGCTGTTTTCTTCTCTCCCAGCGCCATATTGTGGGAGAGCAGATGCATAGAATAAGTCTTAATTCCAGTAACTTAGTCCAGTCCGGGTTGCTCCCCACAAAGGCTACGTCCTGGGTTCCCAATAAAAACCAAATCCTCCAGAGCACTATTGAACAAGACATTTCACATCTATTCTCCAGTTTAAAAAAGAAAACTGGTGTTTCAGTGGTCATTGACAATTGATATGAGCAAGAGTCAAGAATAAAAGGTTTTCAAAATCAACAAGAAGGCATTGATAGCCCTCTTAGAGAAATTTTGGCAAAGGAGGAAAAATCTTGCAGAGCTTTCTTCGCTAACACTACAAAATTACCCCTAAAATGTATCATGCTATACAAAATTTGGTAGCAAAATCAGACACTTAGGACTCAAAAACTTCACCAAGGATGCATTAGAAAGGTATGGACTTAGTAAAAATGGCTGCATAGATTTACACATGTACTAAGTGATTTAGAAGCACATAGATATAACAATAAAAATGGAACTTTAAAAAACGCTATAGTTTTCTTGCAGAAGTAAGCAAGTGGAGAATAGCAGGTTTTAATTTATTATAAGATAGCAAAAGATACACTTTTTGAAATAAGATGCATTTTCTAGCATGAGATAGGACTGAATGCGGCACATAGCATACTTGGTGAACTGAGTACTTAGTAGAAGTTCGACGTGTTCACGTATGAATTTTGTATGTACCTATGCAGTTTAGTTCAGCTGTGTGTTATAGTTTTCTGAGTTGATCTAGTGTCTCTATTGAAGATATTCCCACAAAGACAAATGTGAAATTTGCATTCTACTTAAATTGGGCACTAATATATTAATGACATTGGAACAAATTTATGCTTTCAAAAATATTATAGCAGAACTCACTGTTTTGTCATTCAGATATTTTAACAACACTGTGAGCCACCTGTGCATGATTTTATAGCATTTTTCACACCTAAGAAGAAGACTCTGAAGATTCTAAGACTGGCTTAGAAGAATTCTTGAAATTCTTTCAAGTAAAAGCCAGAAGTCAATCAATTGTCAAGTGTTCTGATGGACATCTGAAACAGGGAGCATGGTGACTGTCAAGGGGATGTTTCAGTAGAAGAGGAAGTTAAGAGGAGGAGCAGAACCTGTCATGTCACCCTAATTGTACCTGGATTTGTTTCTGCTTATTTTCCACTAAACAGACATAGAAATAAACTGTGTTCAGATGTATTTTTTCAGCAGCAGTTGCAAATGAATACAGCTCCATTTTGCATGATTTTTAAATAGTCTGCATATTTTAACGTTGACATCATTGCAAAGATGATTCCCATTCCAATCCAAGAGGACACATTAATGGAAGTGCACCAGACTAGGTCTGCAAAACTGTTCAAAAACAATCTCCATAGTTGCAGCCAGGAAAATGTGACCTTAGCTGTCAAGACGAAGGGGAGAATCAAGGATCTGTGACAATTTATTTTAAGCTACTTAATCCCTTCACATATAGCTATAAGACCTGGCTCAATGTGATGATATATTTCCTTTAAATACTTGTCAGAATCACATTCTTTTGAAAATACATTTAAACATGAATAGAGACCAGGAATATAAAATTATCATGTATGGGTCTGAGTTGTACAGAACTTTTTTTAAAAAGAAAATTGGCTTTATTTCAGGATCCACTAATTATCAGATCATGTCCACATGAACATGGCATATACAAAAATTTCATTAAATGATTTTATTCAAGTATAATTTCTTAACATACAAAGTTTCTTTTTCGAAGTCCCTATGAACTTAATTACTGTACCAGACATTGAATAGTAACGTTTTAAAATCTTCACTTACTAGTATTTTTAATTTAAAGTGATTGATTTCTATATCCTGAATTATACGTTGAATAAACAGCCATATACAGTGTGATGAAATGTAAACAAATTTAAAAATAAGCTAATAAAATACAATTAAATTTTTTAAAAGATAATAAAGAATTCAAGTTTGTATGCATTTGGAAAAAAAAAAGAACTATGGGTATTACAGTTATTTCTACATATTCTATTAACCCAAATTCTCTTCTTTCTGATTTATTTAATAGATCCACTTTTAAGTGAACTTCTATTTTGCTACTTAAGTATGCTGTGCATAGTTCACATAGAAATATTTCCTAATTTATTCTAAGTGTATGTAGCTAAATGTACCACTAGGAATATGGAGAAGAGGAGTGTGGTGGGGGAACTAATGTTTGCTCTCTCATGATGAAAGGTTTCCTGGGGTCAAAATGGAATTCAGAGATATAAGGTTCCATCAAGGAAATAAAAGTGAGGGTTTTAGTCAATATTACCTGCCACTTCAGACACAGAAAAAATGATGTGTCATGCACATGGGAATTTTTTAATACTTTCTAAGATCTATAAAAGCAACTAAATGTGGCAGGGATGTGAAATGACCACCAACCTCCCATTTAAGTCAAGCTCATATTATATAGTGGCTGTTGAGAAAGAGCAAAGTTTGCTCCAATTTATTGAAAAGCAGTTATGGATGATTTCAATATCTTCTGCCTGAGAAGTTTATGAAAGAGAAGTACAATACACACACATAAACAAACAAAAGAGAGAGAGAGAGAGAGAGAGAGGGGGAGAGAGAGAGAGAGAGAGAGGAGAGGTGCTATCAAGTCTACAGGTAAAATAGTAAATTCTTTGGGCCAGTGCTGTGGCATAGTGGGCAAAGCCGGAGCCTGCAGTTCTGGCTTCTCGTAAGGGCACCAGTTCAAGTCGTGGCTGCTCTACTTCCGATCCAGCTCTCTGTTGTGGCCTGAGAAAGCAGTAGAAGATGTACCCATGCACCCAAGTGAGAGCCCCTGAAGAAGCCCTGGTCCCCGGCTTTGGATAGGCCCAGCTCTGGCCATTGTGGCCATTTAGGGAGTGAACCAGAAGATGGAAGACCTCTCTCTGCCTCTGCCTCTCTGTGACTTTGCCTTTCAAATAAATAAATAAATATATTTAAATGGTAAATTCTTTAAATTCAGTATTCTAACCATGACTGGATGACTACTCAGTTATAGATCAAGAAGGCCCCAGGCTTCACACATCTAAAAAGTCAATATTTAAAATATATAACCAAACAAAAATAACCTTCACTGCCTTTCAAGTAAATACTGATGATGATTGCAAGCTAATGACCATTTTTTTTCATGTTTCTTTCCCACCTTTATTTTTTTTTAACTTTCTAGAATTGGCAATATTGAATCTTAGCATCAATTGCAGTACAAGCACTTCTTTGGATAGATGTAGATACCGAGAGAAAGGTGTCTTGTGACACAAAATGACTAATTGTAGAGCTATTATTAGAGAGGAGTGATGCAATTTTCCTAGTTTCTCAGTATATTAAGGCTAGTTTTACTAGGATAGATAGGGTAGTTGTGATGGCTAACAACCAAGGGGGCTGGCGCCGTGGTTCAGTTGGTTAATCCTCCACCTGTGGCGCCGGCATCCCATATGGGCGCCAGGTTCTAGTCCCGGTTGCTCCTCTTCCAGTCCAGCTCTCTGCTGTGGCCCGGGTGGGCCCCTGCACCTGCATGGGAGACACCCTGCACCAGCATGGGAGACCAGGAAGAAGCACCTGGCTTCTGGCTTCGGATTGGCGCAGCGCCGGCCGTAGCAGTCATTTGGGGAGTGAGCCAATGGAAGGAAGACCTTTCTGTCTGTCTCTCTCTCTCTCACTGTCTATAACTCTACCTGTCAAATAAATAATAAAAAAGGAAGCTTTAAAAAATATCAACCAGGAATTGATAAATAGAAATATTCAACTTCACAAGAGATAGTGATCAACCCATGCAACGACTCCATCTCTCTATGCATTTCTGCCTCATGCTGTTGCAACAGAAGAAAAGGGCAATAAAATATTAATGCTGCAAAGTATTTGGAGTTACAAAAACTGAAAGGGAAAACACTGCAATATGAATGAATATCAACTCTTTTGTCTTGAGTCCAGCCCCGTTTCTGAAAGCCTCCTGCTGGGAATGGGAACTAGGATTTGGTCACACAAAATCATATAGCAGTAGGATTGAGCTGGGTATCTAACTCTGCTGCTAAATTGAAGACAGAGCCCTATGCTGTCTGCCCCATGTCTTATTGGCCTGTGAAACACTTTATAAAATGGAGCCTGGGATTTTCCTAAATGTAGACGGCACCTATAATTTGCTTCTTTGACATCAGGTATTCCAGAGTTTATATAGCATTCTGCAGCTGGCTGGCTACTGAGTGGTGAAGTAGTGAGCCAGGGATTCAGATTTAGGGAAACTGCCTTATAAATGACACTTTCCTAGCAGTATGATTTTACCTCATGTTTGTGCATGTTCTGTCCTTTGATTAAAATACTCACTATCCTACCCATTAACACTAACACTACCAGAAAACTTCCCAGGCTGCCTGACTTAACTGTCTCCATTTTTTGTGAAATTTTCTTTAACTGCCTTGGGCAGAAGTAATTCCTCCTTTATTTGTGATACTATTGTACTTTGTTCTCATCTCTGCAGTAGAATTCATCTTCATGCATGGGAGGTGGCCTTTCATCTGTGCCAGACATATTTGGAGTTCCAGCACCTAATCGGCAGATGGCTAAAGAGTTGCCTGCCATTTTGGAATAAAATGTTGCAAGTTCATTCCAACTTATATAGAATCAGTCTTTTTTTTATTTATTTTTTATTTTTTATTTTTGGATAGGCAGAGTGGACAATGATGGAGAGAGACAGAGAGAAAGGTCTTCCTTTGCCATTGGTTCACCCTCCAATGGCCGCCGCGGCCGGCATGCTGCAGCCGGCGCCCCGCGCTGATCCGATGACAGGAGCCAGGTGCTTCTCCTGGTCTCCCATGGGATGCAGGGCCCAAGCACTTGGGCCATCCTCCACTGCACTCCCTGGCCACAGCAAAGAGCTGGCCTGGAAGAGGGGCAACCGGGACAGAATCCGGCGCCCTGACAGGACTAAAACCAGGGGTGCCGGCGCCACAGGCAGAGGATTACTCTATGGAGCCGCGGTGCCAGCCCACAATTTGATATTTTTAAAAAAACCCTTTACTTATATTTGCTATCAGAAAAATGGAACAGAGTGGAGGGGGAAAGCCAGAAGATGCACAAGTATATGTACAGTTGCTTTGTAAGGGCTGCTATTACAAAAATATCACAGACAGGATGACTTGAACAATAGAAATCTTTGTCTTTAAGGCTACAAGTCTGAGATCAATGTGTTGTCACAGCTGTTCCTGAAAGTTATGAGGAAAATTAGTTTTATGCCTCTCTGCTGGCTTCTGGGGGGTTGCTGGCAATCTTCGGCTTTCCGTGTCGTGTAGAGCATCACTCTTATCTGCTTTTATGTCTTCTTCTATGATATTCCTCATGTCTGTTTCTGTACCCAGATTTCTCATTTTTATGAGGACATTGGTCATATTTGATTAGCACCCACCCATATAACCTCATCTTAGTCCAGCTACATCTGTAAGGATCTGTGAGATCACACTCTGTGGAACTAAGAGTTGAGGCTTCAATCTATTTTCTTGGGATGATGTGATATAATCCACACCAAGACACACTGCAACTTGCACAATCAGAAGGCAATTATGCCTTGAGTTAGGGCATAAAAACAGAGTTAGAAAGAAATGGTTAGTCTTTGGCACAGTTTTGTAGGTATGGTTAACAATTTTTCTGATTATTTGGGTTTGGGATACAAAGAAGAGAAGCAAGAAAGGAAGATTTCAGGATTTTGATCTGAATTATTAATTATTAATGTTTTATGAGACTAAGAAGACTAGGTAAGAAGCAGATGTGTGAAGAAACTTAAAATCTGTCTTTGGACATGTTAACATTGACATATAAGAACTAAACAGAGATATTGATGAAGCTTTTGAATATCTACAAGTCTGGCTTAAGAAACTTCACAACTGCAAAAGACTTAACCATCTGAGTCCAACAATATTTTCACAGATAAGGAAGTTAGTATCTTTTAAAGGTTCATTTAAAAGTAAAGTAAAATACCTTCTCCAAGGTCAGTGAAGCATGCAGTGATAGTAACAGAAACAAATGGCTACAACAACAACAACAAAAACCCAAAACTCAGTTAGTTCTCTTGATTTCCAACTGAAAAATTTTTGTATTATACTACCAAGCTTTCATCACCATTCTTAGTTCCACATGCAGTTAGTAAACAGCAGTTGGTAGCCTGATGCAACAAAAATGTTAAATATTGCAATTCTAGACCCAGCAGTTGGGTGACAAAGATTCTAGTTAAAGAAACTTATTCTCTAAAATATTATCACAAAATTTATGAAAACAACTAGGTAGTCAAATGCAAGACAAGCTTGAGTGGTTTAGGGGAATTGAGCAAGTTCTTTTCCCTCTAACATTTTCTGAGAACTCTCATACAGTATCTGATATACTATGTTGAGTGTTAATGGCATCAACTGCTCAATTCTTTGCCCACACACCACTTGTCAGCTGATTCTTATCTGGTCCATGGGAAGGTTTTGTCCATTTACAGATTTGGTTGAGATCAACTTTTTATGTTTGGAACTCTGACCAAATTTAAATTCAAGAGGTTCTGAAGAACATGATCAGTGTGTTAGGCCTCTACTGGATTGAACAAGTTTGGTTTTTATAAGTTAAAACTAATATCCTGGCCGGCACCATGGCTCACTAGGCTATGCTCCACCTTGCAGTGCCGGCACACCGGATTCTAGTCCCGGTCAGGGCGCCGGATTCTGTCCTGGTTGCCCCTCTTCCAGGCCAGCTCTCTGCTGTGGCCCGGGAGTGTAGTGGAGGATGACCCAAGTACTTGGGCCCTGCACCCCATGGGAGACCAGGATAAGCACCTGGCTCCTGGCTTCAGATAAGTGCGGTGTGCCGGCCGCAGCGTGCCAGCTGCGGTGGCCACTGGAGGGTGAACCAATGGCAAAGAAAGACCTTTGTCTCTGTCTCTCTCTCTCACTGTCCACTCTGCCTATCAAAAAAAATAAATAAATAAAATAAAATAAAAAAAAAACTAATATCCTTGTACCTTTACCTACAGGTTATTCTAATTTTGTGACAGACTGTCAAAAGTGGCTACACAGATCAATGCAAAGTAAAATAATTTATGATATTCAAAGTCATATTACTTGTGAATTCAAATATATACTACATATTTATACAAATATGCCTATAGAAATAGCCAGTTATCTGTCTCTTTAGGAGTATTTTAAATTTTTATTAAATTGATATTTTATCATGACTTCTGTACTTTATTATTCATCATTACAGCAGTTGATTAGCTGAAAATGTAAGAGATATGAGATAACTTCAAAAACTAGAAAGATGTTCTAACTTCAGGAAGTTTGTGCTATTAAAATATTATGAACCCACTGTAAGGCTGATTGAAAGAATGGTGGTTTTATTATTTGGTCATAGATAAAAGACCACGAGCAGCCTCAGCAGATTTCAGAAACACAAGAGACAGAATAGGTTTGCTATGCACTAATATCTTATAAATATTCATATGCACTTAATGTTCATGGAGACAAAACTCAGCCTAAAGGAGCTCTTAAATATATGAAATGTCATACCCTGTGATGCTTTCAATTGAAATATTCTACCAATAACCAAAGGAGAGAAAGAAAAGCACAGATAGTGAGGCCCCTTTAGCCAGAGTATTTGACTCACTTTGTTGTAAATACTAATATTATTTTGGAGAACAATTGCACACACCAAAACAAATAAAACCTGTTATGCATAATTTCTAAATATTAAAATGGTAGAAAGGGGAAGAAAGAAAGAGAGGCAGACAAAGAACTTGCATCTGTTAGTTCATTTCCCAAATGCTCACAGCAACCAAGGGTAGGTCAAGTTAGAGGCAGGAGCCAAGACTTTAACCTAGATCTTGCATGTGGGAGGCAGGGACCTGACTATGTAAGCCAAAATTGCTGCTTTCCAGGGTGCAAATTGGCACGAAGCTAGTGATTGAGAGTGGACTTAAACTAGGGACTTTAATATAGGATGTGGGTGTCCCAAGTGGTGTCTTAACTGCTGTATCAAATTCCCAAGCCTGATGGATATTTCATATTATTTTAAATTCTGGTAAAATAATAAAGGCTTTCCTGTCCTTTACATTAAAATTAGCAGAACAAATTTTGTTATTTGGCAGCAAAGGCTACTTACTTGTGATTGTATTATTTTCTAGACATTTACTTGGAAAAAAACATTTAAGTACTTGTAAAACAGTATGTTATCTCCATTGTGCATATGCATCCATTACTAATGCTAGAAATGATGCTTTCTCTCTCTCTATCTCTCTCTCTCTCTCTATATATATATATATATATGATAGATAGATAAATAGATATTTCATGAAACTTGTATAACTTAAATACAATTTTTAAAAAGAAAAGAAATGATGGAAATGAACATACTTGCAGTTTTCATATTTCACTGATAAATTCCATCAGCCAGGAATGAAAGTTACATCTTTTGTGTTTAAGGGATAGAAGGTAATATTATGGATTACAGCACCCTGAGGGCACTTGTGGCAGGTGCAGTAATTTAAGTCATCCAAAATGCTCACTAAGCCAGCCAAGGAATAAGGCCAGGTGGGTAACAATACCAAACAAAGTCATTTTGAACTGGTTTGCTTTTCTAACGGTCTTGAAAAACAGAAGAGATTTTCAGCTTCTTAGGTGGCTTGGTTCTGACCCCAGTAGAAAGCAAGGATGGAATTCTCAAATTCTTTTCAGTCCTGCCTTTTCATTCAGATTTAAAAATAAAAATCTGATAATAGTATGGAAGAATGTGCACATATTCATCTCCTGTTGTGTCCAGTAGAGGGCGCTGGAAAGGCAGGTCTGCAATAGGAGATTGGACTCAAAACAATGAGGTTAGATCTTTTACAGAAAGAAACATTTTTTTTCCTTAAGCACAAATTAATTTATGATGTTTAATATTTATTTTTCAAATGCAATGAGAAATTGGCATTACTTCTCTTTTCAGGTTTTGCTTTTTTAATTTGATTGTTATAACATGTCCCCTCGTAGTCAGTAAAAGGAACCAAATTCCTATAAGATCGCAATGTTCAATTGACATTGGTCCTCTTTGATAGGGGAGAAGTCACTAAATGACTTCTGATTCTCCATAAATTACTCTAAATTTAATTTCTAAGTTTGAATTTGAATCCAAATTTGTTTGCTTTAATATTTCCTAAGAGACATATTGTATATCGAATATTGTCAAGTTCAAAACATTATTCAAATATCCATTTCAAGATATGTACCCTAAATGTTCACATTTAAAGTTAAGATGTGTTATGTATTATAAATAAATACAATATTCAAAAAGGTCTCCTTATGATAAATTTTCATTTTTTTCCTTCTAACTTTATAAACTTTATGGAGGCTTATGGAAAAATATGGTGGAAGTGCTGAGATAACTTCTTGAATACATTTGAATTTCAAAATATAAGTATTATGAAGAATTTTAAAGGATATCCATACTAATGAGAATGTACTTTAGGTAAATGGTAGATATGGATAACCCCCCAAAAAAGGGCACTTTCTGTAATTCATGCTCTGAATGTTTCCTGGACAAGGCTTACTCACTAATGACATCCAACATGTACCTCGTGTTTCTGTTTCTTTCTCGGGGAATAAGACCTTCGGCCCTATTTCTCCACATGCTTGCTTGGAGCAACATCAAAGAACACCCTAAACCAAGTAAAAAAAGAAGCATATGTGGACAATTTTAATAAACATAAGTTGCTGGAAATTCTGAACTTCAACATTCCTGCAGTTTTGCATTAAAGACCACTCAGGGTTTAGTGAACATTTACATTTTTTTCTGATTTTGTGGAATTTACAACATCTGCTACTCTACAGAAAGGTAGAAAACAATAAACAAGGAGGGTTGTTGGCCTCCACACACCTCTGATTTTAAGAAAGGCTTAATCTCTTTATTTTAATTTTAATTATCTCCAATTCCATATGCTACAGTGTACGCATAGTAACAGGCTACATCTGCTGAACAGTTTCAGCTGTCCCCCTGATGACACTTGCTAGTCATCAGTCCGTGTTATGTGGGGTGTGGAGTTTCTTCGAAGGAAAACTGCAAACCAGAAGAGCTACACCTTTGACTCTCACTGTTCTGCAGAATGATTAGTCGTCATCCTAACAGTGGTTTGGTTCCTCTCAGCTGTATTTGCAAGCCAGCAAGAAATAGTCGGATGCAAACACCACAATGCAGATGCGTTTAAACACTGGAGACCCACAGCATGGTCGCAGCAGCTGAGCATTTTATCTGGAGCCCTAGGAGCCCTAGGCAGCGAGGCAGCAGAACAGAGCAGTTTAACTCAGGGGGCCAGCAATGAAAACGTGGCAGCACATGAGAGCCCATGCTGTAACAGGCTGATGGACAACATTTGGCTTGTATCAGGACACAGACTCAAAAGCAATGGAAAGACAGAAAATAAGCTTCTCATTTCCTTCCTTGAAATTAGGTCCAGCTTCTGACTACTGTTCTGTGTTGGTTGGGGTTTTGAATACACAAAAGCAGACAGGCTTTAATTCATATCTGGTAATGGGTTTTCCTTCTTTCTTTTTTTTTCTTTTTCTTTATTTTCTGTTCTTCCTCTCCGTCAGTGTATTCCGTATGCCTTTTAAATGCAGCTGTAAAAACTCATTTTTATTATTCAAGTGACAAGTTTCATGAGTCATATATAAACCTTCATTTATTCATTTATATGTGCATTCCTGTAAAAGTACCAACTATATACCAGGCACTATGTTGTTGCTGAGGATGTTAGTGAGCGAAACAGACAGAAGTTCCTGCCACCCTGGAGCTTTCATGTCAGAAGTGTGGTGACAGAATATGAATATGCATAAAATATACAATGGAGCAGATGGTATGCAGGCCATGTAGTGAAGTAAAGGAGGAAATGGATTAGGAAGTGGTAATTTGGACTGGGGGGAAGTCTCACCTTTAAATAAAGTGATAACAGCAGATAAACTTGTAGCAGATGAAGGTGCCAGGCAGTGTGGCTGCAAGCCTGTGTATGTGTGCATGTGTATGTGTGTGTGTGCGCACACATGTGTTTGTGTGTGTGTGTGTGGGTATGTGTGTAAAAAGAGACAGAGACAGAGAGAATAGAAAGAGAAAAAAGGGGGGCACATTTCAGATAGAGAAGGGAGGGAAATAGTGAAGATCCTAAGCTGAGCTTATTTGCTATTACTATAGGTCTCCTGATAAATGACAATTTGGTATCCACACTATTCTCTTTTCTTCCAGGTTTTCTTCTTGTTTTCATTTAACAAATATCTATTTAAGATCTATTACATCTACTGTGCCTGTTACTGAAATAATGAAAACAAGTGAAATCAGTCACTTAGGTGATTCATGGTTTAGCGTACCTAGGTAAATACTTTTATTAGTTTATTCTTATTGAAAGATTTCCTATAATTTGTTCCTACATTAAGTTGATGTAGTTACATATTTCCTTCCTGTCACTTAGATTCTAATATATAAATTTTTCAAAAATTTAAATCTGAAAAATATACAGGTTACATAATTATTTTGGGTATGCTTAATTATTTGGAAGCATCCTGTCTTTATGATGGAGGGTATATCACTTCA
This sequence comes from Oryctolagus cuniculus, assembly GCF_051225735.1. Taxonomy (NCBI): domain Eukaryota; kingdom Metazoa; phylum Chordata; class Mammalia; order Lagomorpha; family Leporidae; genus Oryctolagus; species Oryctolagus cuniculus. Next base: position 79,920,698 of record NC_142871.1, on the reverse strand, counting down.
GGGTCATTTGACAACATATGTAAAGTTCTTTGTAAGTTGCTTTAGCCCACCTTGTTTATATTTACTGAGCCAAAGGATCATGTTTTTATCTGTTACCTGCTGCCCCAAATCCACAGCTCTTCTGGAAAGGCTCATACACACACAACAGGCTAGTTCCTCTGTGCCTCATTCCCTCTTCCCCTCTTCAGCCTTGTATTGTCCCCAGGAACTCAAATTCCTCTAATTTTCTAAGTATAGTGTTCAGCAATTTGCAATTGCTCTTCTTAAAGTCAGCTGCAAGACTATTTTGCATATTCAAGACCTTTTAGCTTTCCAGCTAAAATAAAATGGTCTTCCATTAAAATAGTGGCATACAGATTTCCCTCGTAAGGCTTCCCAGAAAGAAAAATTTAATTTAAAATGAAAAAACACTTTCTTTAGAATATAAAATCACATTAACTAAGAAGTTGATACACGAACTCAGTGAGTCTCTTTCCCCTATAAGTGTTGCATTTCTGATCTTTTGAGAACAAGTTCATGTCCATTAATAGAATGGGCAATTTTTCCAGTCAGCCTATTTGACATCCTTTGGAACCCCTACTTCTTCGCCTTGCTGTAGTCCTCTGGGATGGTTATACTTATCATTTGCTAAGATCTTTGATATTTTACTAAAAAATTGCAATTATCTCTATGATGACCTCTGTTTTATTAGAATTGATTAACTTCTCCAATATCTGAAGTAGGTAGATTAGGGGATTGGGTACCATATTCAGGTAGCATTCAGTGGCCTTTATATCCAGGTAGAGTATTACCTCTGAGTCCTCTTCTCCTCCTCAAACCAGAGAAGCCTTCCCTGTATATTTTTACAACCTATCAGGCACAGATTTTCAGCTGTCACTTCACTCTTGACTAAACTATATCACCATTTCTACAATGGTGGTGGCTTCAATGTAGAAATTCAGCTTTAGTGAGAAGAAACTAAATGGATCTTATCGCTTAAGATAAATGTGCATGATCTCAGAATGCAAACAAAGAAGTAAACATAAGGGAAGCAAACTTTGCTACTTTCTATTATGCTGGAAAACATAGAACAAACCAAACCCCAAATTAATAGGAACAAAGAAATAATTAAAATTAGAGAAGAAATAAGCAAAACTGAAACAAAGAATGATACTGAAATCACTGAAATGAAGAGATTTTTTTTTTGAAAAAAAAAAATAAACAAAATGGATAAACCTTTGTTCCTACTAACCAAAAAAGGAAGGAGAAGACTCCAACAATAAAATGAAAGATGAAAAAGCAACTCTCCCTCTCTTATTCGGGACATGCTCAAGCTGATTTACCTCAAATGGTAGAGTTAGAAACATACCAAGGGACTCCAATTTAATCCCATCAAGGTGGCATGTACCAATGCCATCTCACTAGTCCAAGTGAACAATTTCAGTTCAAAATTGATCATAATGAAAGGACTAAGAACCAAAGGGATCACATAAACAAGTCTAGTACCTGCTAATACAAACCGATAGAATAAATAAAGGGGAGAGTGATCCAACATGGGAAGCTAGATACTCAGCAGACTCATAGAATGGCGGATGTCCTAAACAGCACTCTGGCCTCAGAATCAGCCCTAAAGGCAATCCGATCTGGCTGAAAAGCCCATGAGAGTATTTTAGGCATGGAAAGCCAAGACACTCTGGCAAAAAAAAAAAAAAAAAAAAAAAAAAAAATCTCTGTTAGTGAGATCCCAGTGGAAAGAACAGGTCTTCAAAGAAGGAGGTACCTTTCTCTGAAGGGAGGAGAAAACCTCCACTTTGACTATGACCTTGTCTAAACAAGATAAGAGTCGGAGAACTCAAGGGGCTTCCATAGCCTTGGAAACACACGACTGGTGCATAGGGAAATTACTGATGCCATAAACAGGAGTGTCAATTGGTAAAGTCAACAACAGGAGTCACGGTGCACTTACTCCTCATGTAGGATCTCTGTCCTTAATGTGCTGTACATTGAGACTTAATGCTATAACAAGTACTCAAACAGTATATTTCACTTTGTGTTTCTATGGGGGTGCAAACTGTTGAAATCTTTACTTAATGTATACTAAACTGATCTTCTGTAAAAAAAAAAAAAAAAAAGAAGAAGAAGAAATTATCAATTCCCAACTTGACTCTCACTGGGATTAAACATGACAATAGGTCTGATCTGATTTCATCATCATTTAAAAAATAATCTATTATTTTTCACTTTATGTTTCTGTGTGGGAGCAAACTGTTGAAATCTTTACTTAATGTATGCTAAACTGATCCTCTGTATATTAAGAGAATCGAAAATGAATCTTGATGTGAATGGAAGGGGAGAGGGAGTGGGAAAGGGGAGGGTTGCAGGTGGGAGGGACGTTATGGGGGGGAAGCCATTATAATCCATAAGCCGTACTTTGGAAATTTATATTCATTAAATAAAAGTTAAAAAAAAAGGAGATGTAACGAAGGATACCATAGAAAGAATAAACAATCATTAGGAATTACTACAAAGAGCTATATGGCAACAAATTGGAAAACCTAGATGAAATGGATAGATTTCTGGACACATCCAATCTACTAAAATTGAGTCAGTAAGATATAGAAAACCTAACCAGACCAACAACCAAGACTGAGATTGAATCAGTAATAAAGATCCTCCTAAGACCCAGAATAGCTAAAGCAATCCTTAACAATAAAAACAAGGCCGGAGGCATCACAATTCCAGACTTCAAGGCATACTACAGGGCAGTTATAATCAAAACAGCTTGGTACTGGTACAAAAACAGATGGATAGACCAATGGAACAGAATAGAAACACTGGAGATCAATCCAAACATCTATAACCAACTCATATTCGACAAAGGACCTAAAACCAACCCCTGGAACAAGGACAGCCTCTTCAACAAATGGTGCTGGGAAAACTGGATGTCCACATGTCACAGTATGAAGCAAGACCCCTATCTTACACCCTATACAAAAATCCACTCAACATGGATCAAAGACTGGGGATGCGCCACGACACAATGAAACTAATTGAGAGCATAGGGGAAACCCTTCAAGATATCGGAATAGGTGAACAATTCCTGGAGAAGACCCCACAGGCACGGGTAATCAAAGATAAAATAAACAAATGGGATTACCTCAAATTGAAGAGTTTCTTAACAGCAAAGGAAACAGTCAGTAAAGCGAAGAGGCAACCGACAGAATGGGAGATGTTATTCACAAACCACACAACAGATAAAGGATTAACAACTAGAATCTACACAATGATCAAAAAACACCACAGAATCAAAACAAACAACCCAATAAAAAAAAATAGGCCAAGGACCTTAACAGACATTTTTCAAAAGAGGAAATCCAAATGGCCAACAGACACATGAAAAATTGCTCAGGATCCCTAGCCATCAGGGAAATGCAGATCAAAACCACAATGAGATTCCACCTCACTCCAGTTAGATTGGCTTACATACAGAAATCAACCAACAACAGATGCTGGCGAGGATGTGGAGAAAAGGGGACACTAATCCACTGTTGGTGGGAATGCAAGCTGGTAAAGCCACTATGGAAGACAGTCTGGAGAGTCCTCAGAAACCTGAATATAGCACTACCACAGGACCCAGCCATCACACTCCTTGGAATATACCCAAATGGAATTAAAGGGGTGAAAAAAGCCATTTGCACCTCAATATTTGTTGCAGCTCAATTCACAATAGCTAAGACATGGAATCAACCTAAATGTCCATCAACGGATGACTGGATAAAGAAACTATGGGATATGTACTCTATGGAACACTATACAGCAGTAAAAAACAATGAAATCTGGGCATTTACAACAAAATAGAGGAAGCTGGAAAACATCATGCTGAGTGAAATAAGCCAGTCCAAAAGGGATAAATATCACATGTTCTCCCTGTTCGATGGCAACTAAACGAGCACCTAAAATGATACCCATTGAAGTGAAATGGACACTATGAGAGACAATGACATGAGCAGCCCTTGTCTAGACTGTTGAGGAACAACTTACTATTTTGTTCCTTTAGTATTTTTGTTGTTGTTGCTGTTGCTCGATTTGCTCTACACAAGACCACTGGTTGAACTCTGCAATCAATGCACAACCATTCTTAAGCATTTAAAAATTAACAGAAAATTGATCTCTGTGGAACATGGGAGTGGGAATAAGAGAGGGAGGAGATATATAGGTTGGCACATACTCACTCAGACCTACCTCCAATGGTGGAACTGGAAATGTGCCAGGGGATTTCAACTCAACCTTACCAAAGAGGCAGGTACCAATGCCAGCACACTTGGTAAAGTGACAAATATAAATACACAACTGATCCAAAAGATAGGGTAAGTGTCGAAGAGATTACAAAAATAAGACCAGTGTAAGCAAATAATGAAAGATAGAATCAAAAGGGAGAGAATGATCCTGCGGGGGAAGCAGGACACACAGCAGACTCATAGAATGGCAAATGCCCAAAACAGCACTCCTGCCTCAGAATCAACCCTTGAGACATTTGGATCTGGCTAAAAGGTCCATGAGAGTCTCGCAGGCATGGAAAGCCATGACACGGTGGCAAAAAACAATCTAAATGAAGGATCCTGGTGAACAACACCCCAGCAGAAGGATCAGGCCATCAAGGAGAGAGGCGCCTTTCTCTGAAGGGAGGAAGGAACCTCCACTGTGATATGGCCTTGACTAAACAAATTCAGAATTGGTGAACTCAAGGGGCTTCCATAGCCTAGACAGCTCATAGCAAGAGTCTCTGGTGATTGCTGACGTCATAAATAAGAGTGCCAATTGTTACGGGAGTCACTGGGTTCATGCTCCCCATGCAGGATCTCTGTCCTTAATATGTTTATCTATGAAACTCAAAAACAACACTACTAGTCGAACAATACCCTATACCTGGTTCGGTTGTGTGAGTGCAACCTGTTGAAATCCCTGCTTAGTATATACTAAGTTGATCTTCAGTATATGAAGGTAATTGAAAATGAAGCGTGATGAAGGGCGGGATGGTAGAGGGAGTGGGTGAGGGGAGGGCCACGGGAGGGAGGGAGGTCGGGGGGGAAGCCACAACAATACAAAAGATGCATTTTATATTCTACTTAAAACTATTGGTTGAACTCTGTAATTAATACAAAATTACTCTTAGGTGTTTAATTAATGCTATAACTAGTACTCAAATAGTATTTTACACTTTGTGTTTCTGTGTGGGAGCAAAATGTGGAAATCTTTACTTAACGTACGCTAAATTGATCTTCTGTATATAAAGATAATTGAAAATTAATCGTGATGTGAAGGGGAAGGAGAGAGGGAGTGGGAGAGGTGAGCGTTGTGGGTGGGAGGGAAGATACGGGGGGGAGGAGGCTATTGTGGTCCATAAGCTGTACTTTAGAAATTTATGCTCATTAAATAAAAAAAAAAGATCCTCCTAACAAAGTAAAGCCTAGAACCAATGGCTTCACTGTTAAATTCTACCAGAATTCTAAATACAAACTAATTCCAATTCTTAATTAATTCAAAGCAATTGGAGAGGGAATCTTTCCAAACAGCTTCTATGAGTCCACCTTCACATTACTTCCAAAACCACAGATACAACAAAGAAAAAAAACTATAGTCCAATAACCTTGACATAAATAGATGCAGAACTCATCAAGAAGATAAGAAGATACCAGCCTAATGATATCCAACAACACATTAGAAATATCATTCACCTGGGCCAAGTGGGATTTATCCTTAGGATAGAGAGATGATTCAATATATGCAACTCAATAATGGAATATATCACATTAGCAAACTGAAGAATAAAAACCATATGAATATCTGAATAGATGCAGAGAAAGCATTTGATAAAATACAACATCCTTTCATGATAAAAAAAAAAAAACAACTAAGCAAATTGGGTATAGAAGGCACATATTTCAACACAGTAAAAATGATATAAGACAAACCCCACAGTCAGCATCTTATTGAATAGAAAAAGCTGAAGTATTACCACTAAGATACAGAACCAGAGAATGCCTCCTTTCTAAATTGCTCTTCAGTATAGTTCTGGAAGTTTTAGCCAAAGCCATTATGTAAGAAAAATAAATCAAAGAGATACAAATTGGAAAGAAAGAAATCAGATTATCCTTGCTTGTAATGATGTGATTCTATATATAGGCCAACCAAAAGACTCCATTAAGAGATTATTGGAACTCATAAGAGATTTTGGTAAAGTTGTAGGATTTAAAATCCTCACACAGAAATCAAAAGACTTTGTATAAACAAGCAATGCCATGCCTGAGAAAGAAGTTAAAAGATTAGTCCCATTCACAGTAACATCAAAAAAATTTAAGTGCATTGCAATAAATTTATCTAAGGATGAAATTTCTATACAATGAAAATTATAGAACATTAAAGATGGAATCAAAAGCAGACACCAAAATATTGAAAAATCTTCCATGTTTGTGGATTAGAAAAATTAATATCAAAATGCCCATGATATCAAATTCAAACCAGATTCATTATGATCCTAATACAAATACCAATGACATTCTTCTCAGATATAAAAAAAACATGCTAAAATTCATATGGAAGGAAAGGAGGCCCCAACTGGTAAAGCAATTTGAAACAGAAAAAAGAAAGCTGGAGACATCAAAATATCCTACTTAAAGTCCTACTACAGGGCAGTTAAAATCAAAACAGTCTGGTACTGGCACAAAAATAGACATTTACACAATTGGAACAGAATAGAAACCCCAGGAATTAACCCACACATCTACAACCAACTAATCTTTTTCAAATGAGTTAAAGTCAATCCCTGGAGCAAGGACAGTCTCTTCAACAAATGGTGCTGGAGAACAAAGGATCTCTTTATCTAGAATATGAAACAAGACCCTTACCTTACACTTCAAATGAAAATCAACCCAAATTGGATCAATGATCTAAATCTATGAAATGATACTATCAATTTACCAGAGGAAAATTTTGGGGAAACTCTGCAAGATATTTGCTCAGGCAATGACTTCTTGGAAAAGACCCCAGAATTACAGGAAATAAAAACAAAAACAGACAAATATGATTACTTCAAGCTAAGGAGCTTCTGCATAGCCAAGGAAACACTAAACAAGTTAAGAGGCAATGGGAGAAAATATTTACAAACTATGCAACTGATAAAAGATTGATATCAGGATCTATAAAGAGCTCAAAAAACCTAACAACAACAAAGCAGGCAGTCCAGTTAAGAAATCAGCAAAGGCAACGAACAGGAGTATTTCAAAAGATGAAATACAAAATTCCACTAGCCACATGAATGAAATGCTTAGAATCATTAGCCATCAGGGAAATGTAAATAAAACCATCATGAGGTTTCACCTCATGCCAGTTCCAATGCCTCTCATACAGAAATCAATGAACAATAAATGCTGGCGAGAACGTAGGGAAAAATGTTCCTTTATACACCATTGTTGGATATGTAAACTGGTTCAGTCACTGTGGAAGACAGTATGGAGATAGCTCAGAAATATGAAAATAGGTCTACTATATGACTCAGCCATCCCACTCCACCTGGGAATTTACCTAAAGGCATTGAAATCAGCATGTGAAAGGTTTATTTGAACTCCCGCATTTATCGTATCTCAGTTCACAATGGTTTAGATATGGAATCAATCCAGATGTCCATCAAATGATCAATGGATAAAGAAAATGCTATATATACATATATATATATACACACACACACACACACACATATATATGTATATATATTCAGTGTTGGATATTATCAGGCCACAAAAAGTAAGAAACCTGTCTTTTAAAAAAATATGGGTGCAACTGGACACCATTATGCTCAGTGTAATAAACCTGTATCAGAAAGTCACATAATATATGTTTTCTCTGATATGTGACAATTGATATAGAGTATAAATAAATCCTTAGTAATGAAATGGACGTTCAGGGGTATGGTTGTCATTTTTAGCCCATGTTTATATTCCTCTGGAGCTATGGTCTTCCTGCTTTTCGCTTGTCGAATATTATGATTAGTGGTTACTGAAGCCTATGAATATAGAATAGATGAAAATTATGTCTGTGAAAACTGATGAAGAGAGGGCAGGGAATGAGGGGAGTGGGAGGGAAACATGGGAGTGAAGGAAGGATGGTTGTCTTCTTGGAACTATATGAAATCCATGAAATCTGTTCTTACTATATTAATAAAAAATTTAAAAAGAGGTCTATCAATAGTCCTATTGGAGGATACACTTAAGAGTCAAAGGGATCACATAAACAAGACTAGTGTCTGCTAATACTAACTGATAGTATTAAAAAAGAGAACGATCCAACAAGGGAAGTGGGATACACAGCAGACTCATAGAATGACAAATGCCCTAAACAGCACTCTGGCCTCTGAATCAGCCCTTCAGGCATTCGGATCTGGCTAAAAAGCCCATGAGAATGTTTCAGGCATGGAAAGCCAAGACACTCTGGAAAAAAAATGACCTAAATGAAAAATCTCTGTGAGTGAGATCCCAGCGGAAAGAAAGGGCCATCAAAGAAGAGGTACCTTTCTCTGAAGGGAGGTGAGAACTTCCACTTTGACTATGGCCTCGTCTAAATAAGATCAGAATTGTTGAACTCAAGAGGCTTCCATAGCCTTTGCAACTCATGGCAAGAGCCTCGGGTGATTACTGACACCATATATAAGAGTATACATTGTTAAATCAACAACAGGAACCACTGTGCACTTACTCCCCATGTAGGATCTCTGTCCTTAATGTGTTGTACTATGTGAATTAACGGTATAACTAGTACTCAAACAGTGCTTTATACTTTGTGTTTCTGTATGGGTGCAAACTGTTGAAATCTTTTCTTAGTATATACTAAGCTGATCTTCTGTATTTAAAGATAATTGAAAAGGAATCTTGATGTGAATGGGATGGGAGAGGGAGCGGGTGATGGGATGTTTGTGGGTGGGAGGGAGGTTATGGATAAAAAAAGCCGCTATAATCCAAAAGTTGTACTAAAATTTATATTTATTAAATAAAAGTTATAAAAGAAGTTATTGGTTAGGTGGAAATTGAAGCAAGAATGTTGGCTCCTAGTGTCCTAACAAGGAGACTTGAAAATTGTGACATGCACTCAGTCAGATATAGAAGCATCTTCTAAGAATTAACAATTCAGTATATTCATACCCCTACAAGATTTTCTGTGTCTCTGGTATCACAGGTGCATAATATGACAATCATCCCACGGGTATACTGAAGGGAGTATTTCTCACTGTCTTGCCACAGACAATAAAGCAATCCACAGGGTCACTGACAGGAAAGTTACTGCCTAACTACTTTGGAGGATTAGATAACTCTGAATCAACTTTCCTTCAGATGTGTTCAAAAGCATGTTGCTTACATCCTCTTCAGCACTGGTAAAATATTTGGCTTCTGTGAATTTGAATAACCTACCAAGATATAGACTCTACAGTAGGTCATAAAAAAGAGCAAAATAGCCTTGTACTTTATTATATAATACTGGTGACTCAATGGTAATTGAATATTTCACTGGTATCCATTATTAAAGATAGTTTGTTTCTATGTGCTTTAAGCACCAATATAAATGATATATCTAAGACAAACAGATATTTTATTATACTATCTCATTTCTTACTATGGAGCTTTCCTTTAATTAGTCCTAGAGTGAAGGTTGATGAATGATTTAAGGACACAATAACACTATCTTTTCTAGTCAGATCATATCATTTAGAATTTAAAGTGATTTCAGATTATTTTGCCTTTCTGAAAAGAAAGATATTTCATGGTTTTGTTAGTTGAAACAGATCATGTCTACTCTTCTCTCTTTTATAAATTATCAGAATAGAGTTTTCCATGTGCTATATAATAATCCTACATATACAGAGAATAACATGAAAGGGAGAGATTTATGGAAAAATCACATCTGTAAAATATATCTTTTTAAAAGTATTCTTAAAATAATATATCTAAAACTTTGCTTCTAAATTCACAATAGTAAAACAGAGTGAAAATCATTTTGAAATAATTGATCAAAATCAAATCTGCCTATAGTTTGGTATGTGTTTAATGCCTAGGACAAAATAATTCAATAAGTTATAGCACAGATATTTTCAGATTCTGTCTTTCAATTTGACATTAAAACAATTGCCTCCTTAGAGTTTTTTTTTTTAATCACACCAATAAAGTAATGGCTTAAACAATGCATCATGTATTTTCCACAGTGACCACTATTTAGTTGTTAATAGCACACATAACTTTTGTTATTGTTGTGGGCCAAAGTCAAATTTATCTACATTTCAAGGTATACTCCCATCCACAGAATTGTTTAAGCTTCCTTCATGATCTATCTACTCTCCTAAACCTACAGAGGAAGTTTTGCTGCTAATAGACTCCTAAAACAGATGCTTTATTTTGACTATGGAGTCCTAGAATAGAATTGATTTTCAGAGGTTAACAACAGAGAGCCACGTACTGGAATTCTGTTTCTCTGGCATAGGACAAGACTTAAGGAATAATTTAATGCCTTCTGTGCATGAAGAGGGGGCTAATGCACCTAGAGAAAGGAGTTCCCAAGGTAGGGGGCTGGACTTGAAGTAGGGAGTACTGTAAAGAAGAGAGCTGGTAAAGGAGATCTCCCTCTTCTCTGAAGATCTGGTGTCAACAGGGTAGCAGATTTCAGATATTCTGTCCTTATGGCAAATTTCTATGGAGTAATGCACAGAGTTCTGTTTGATCCCAAGGAATACAGTAGAGGTACATCTGTATAGAAGTTGATTGTTAAATTGTCTGTATAGACTGCTTTCAAAAAAAGTAGTGGCTGAGTCTTCTATAAGAGTGTTTAAAAGGTGTATATTTGCAATCAACAAAAAGTTTCAAGAGATTAGACTAAAGATATCTACTTTATAGACAAAGTCAAATGCAAAAATTGGTGTTATTTATTATTTGTACCTTGATCTTTGAGAGCAAAATGACAGATAACTGATGGCAAATAATTGGGCATAGGCCATCAAATAGGTACTAACAGGCACATTTTGAGATTGAGGACATAATTAGGGCTGTTGCAGAGTTACATATTTTTCCCTAAAAAGTACAGAGCTCTAAATTTTCTTTTAAAAATATTTATTTATTTGAAAGTTAGAGTTGCACAGAGAGAGGAGAGGCAGAGAGAGGAGTCTTTCATCTGTTGGTTCACTCCCCAAATGGCTGTAACAGCCGGAGCTACACTGATCAGGAGCCAGGAGCTTCTTCCGTGTTTCCCATGCAGGTGCAGGAGTCCAAGGACTTGGGCCATCTTCTACTGCTTTCCCAGGCCATTGCAGAGAGCTGGATTGGAAATGGAGCAACCAGGACTCAAACTGGTGCCCATACGGGATGCCAGCACTGCAGACGGCAGCTTTACCAGCTACACCACAGCGCTGGCCTCAGAACTCTAAATTTTCATGGATCCATTGTGCGGTGATTTTCAGATGTTTCTGGACTCTCTGAACCTTCTGGCCCCACAGCTAAGTCTTTGCTCTAGGGATTTTATATACAACTTGAGAAGACATAATATATTTATTGTATAATAATTTTTTGTCTGGTCTGAAGATATGACATAGCCTCACTTGTAAGCTAAATTTTTTATACACATGTATTGATCAAAAAATACAAAATTTTAGGCCGGTGCTGCTGCTCACTTGGCTAATCCTTCGCCTGCGGTACCGGCACCCCTGGTTCTAGTCCCAGTTGGGGAGCTGGGTTCTGTCCCAGTTGCTCCTCTTCCAGTCCAGCTCTCTGCTGTGGCCTGGGAAGGCAGTGGAGGATGGCCCAAGTGCTTGGGCCCTGCACCCGCATGGGAGACCAGAAGGAAGCACCCAGCTCCTGGCTTCGGATCGGCATAGCACACTGGCCGTAGCGGCCATTTAGGGGGTGAACCAACGGAAAAAGGAAGACCTTTCTCTCTCCTCTCTCTCTCTCTCTCTCTCTTTCTTTCTCTCTCTCTCTCTCACTGTTTAACTCTGCCTGTCAAAAAAAATACGAAATTTTAGGCCACAAAACCAGATGAAATGCTTTTCACAGAAAATGTTATATTTGGAGACATATTTCAGCACAGATCTCCTGCTGCAGGACACACAGGCTGATATGATGAGGGTAGGATGTCAGATGTTGTGTGCTTGATCATAGGAAGAGAACTCCACAAATCAGGAAAATCTAAGCTTTTATGGACTTCTGAAAATCTGATAATTCTCTGTCTCTATCTCTGTCTGTCTCGCTCTCTCTCTCTCAATTACTCATTAACATGTAAATTAAAAAAAATCCAATTAGGAGTAGGAGGGTTCAAATATGTATAAAATTAGCCCCTATTGTACTGTAATGATTCTGAGTGTCTCTCTCTTTAGGCAGACACATTATATAGATCCTATGATATATTTGTGGTCAAACATGGCCATTGCTCACACCATCTGAATAAGACAGGAACAGAAGAAATCCATGGATTTCCCTATCCTCCATTACAAAGTATAGGACTAGGTGGGGGAGATAAACCTTTATATATTGATCATATGAGGAAATTTAACTGACAATTTATCATTATAAGGAAGTTCTTTATAACTTAGCTCTTCGAATAGATTTATGACTTCTTTATAGTCAAAGCTGTAAAACTTCTATCTGCAATAAGCTGATTAAAAACAAAATTGCTGTTTGTCTAATTCATGTGTTTCTATTTTAAGGTAATTTACATATTAGGAACTCACGGATCTTAAGTGTGTTGTTTCATTAATTTTGAGAAATTTATGTAGCTGTATGCTTCAAGTTTAAGATATTGCCATTATCACAGAAAGTTCTCTCACGCCCTTCTGTAGTCAAACCCTGTCCCATCAGAGATAATAAATGTTCTTTGATTAGAAACCTCATTGAGACAGAGAGAAAGGTCTTCCTTTTGCCATTGGTTCACCCTCCAATGGCCGCCTTGGCCGGCGCTGCGGCTGGCACATCCCGCTGATCCGAAGGCAGGAGCCAGGTGCTTCTCCTGGTTTCCCATGGGGTGCAGGGCCCAAGCACTTGGGCCATTCTCCACTGCACTCCCTGGCCACAGCAGAGAGCTGGCCTGGATGAGGGGCAACCCGGACAGAATCCGGCACCCCGACCGGGACTAGAACCCGGTGTGCCGGCGCCACAAGGCGGAGGATTAGCCTAGTGAGCCGCGGCGCAGGCCTTCATTTATTCTTTACTCCCATCTCTGAAGGTCACCTTCAACTTTCTAAGATATCATTATCAAATGAAAAGTGTCTTTCCTTCTTTACTCCACATATCTCAAAGCCTGGAGCATGACAGATGCTTCATTTCGTTAATAAGACCTACTGGCTACTGAGTTTCTCAGGTTTCTAACAAAGGACATGTCCTTGATTCTCCCCATTTTCTTTCCATTTACCCACCCAATTTCCCATTACTCTACTCTACCATTAGGTTTAACCAGCACCTCTCACTCTCAGCTGGATTTGTTCAGCAATATCCAACTTGTCTCCATTCCTCTCCTTTTGCTTTTAGAGTCCACCTTTTCACCAACTTAAGTCAGGCCATGCCCTTCCCTAATTCCAAACTGTTGTTATTGTTTACCAATATCATTGGAATGAAATTCCTTCTTATGGTCTTTAGAACCAGGTCACTTTGGTTCCTTGTTTACTTTTCTTGTTCCATTCCTTTCTCTCAGATTCAAATACTACTTGTCACACACACTAAACTTTGCTTCCTTTCACTTACTTGTATTTTTAATTTTCAATTAACAAACAAAGTTACATATATTGGGATTTTCTTATATATGCATTTTGGAATTATGTAACCTAATAATTTGTATTTTCACACTTTTCAAATTCTCAGTAAAGTTCAGACACTTAAATGTAAACTTCCTTTTTCTTTAGGACAAATTCTTTCTTCTTCAAGAATAAAGAAACACCCCCCATGGTATCAGTTGAAGACATTTGAAAATTAGTCTCCACAGATTTGAAATAAGATGCTGTCTGCCTAATCAGTGACTCCAATTTACCCATGTCACCCTAGAAGTGTCCCTGGGCTTGAATGAAAAAGAGACCAAATGAAGAAAGAGAAGAGGAAGTTAAGTAAAAACAAATTGTGCTGCCTTCAAGAGAATCAAGGAGACCAACCTGTTTTCCCTTAATACTGCACTAGATAAGAGAGGAAATCAAGGTGAACTTCATAGGTTGAAATGCCAGCATGGCATACCTCTTTTTTTTTTTTTTTTTTCAGGTAGAGTTATAGACAGTGAGAGAGACAGAGAGAAAGCTCTTCCTTCCATTGGTTCCACCCCTAATAGCCGCTACAGCCAGTGCCGTGCTGATCTGAAGCCAGGAGCCGGGTACTTCCTCCCGGTCTCCCAGCAGCACTGCACTTCTAACGTTTCAGGGGCCAGGGTGTTCTCTCTTTCAGAGAGTTAAACAGAAAAGCAAAACCAAAAGTGAACCTACCAGAGAAAGCAAATGCTGTATTCTGTGCCAAGAAAATAGATGAAAATGTTACCAGGAATTGACAGCAACAATGATGTAGGGTCTAGATGCAAACAAGTCCAAGATGGCAGCTGATTCAACTCATCAGGCAAGGACAAACTTTCTTTATATATTTCCCATGATGTGATAGTCAACCAAGTGAGAAGAGAGTCTAAAGCTTGAAGATGGGCCTTGAATGGGGTCAAGTTACTCACCTTGAATGGTCATTGGTTGATTTTATTTACTCAAATAATTTATATTTATTTGTTCCATTTGCAGCCTGGGTGGTAAGAGTCAAAATTAAAGCAATTCTAAAAATAAGATTTTGTATTAATAACATCCACATCCATCCCCAGATATTGTAGGCACTTGGAGAGTAAGGAGCAGATGGAAGATTTCTGTTTCTCTCTCCTTTTTTCTCTGACACTCTGCCTTTCAAATAAAAATGAAAAGGAATAAAAAATGTAAGAAGGTAAGTTTATTTTGCTGCAGAATTATTTTGGAAACCATGTATAATTTTTTTCATAAAACACAACTTATATGGGTTTTACGACAATTCCTCAAATGCATGACTATTAAAAATTTCCTTTCCAAAATAAACTGTTACCTTAATTTTCCACAGACTTTTTGAAGCGCCCTAATATTATCTCTGTTTGTATAGAGGTTTAGAAAATAGCATTTCAAAAACACTTTTCTCTAGCTAAATTTACACTTCTTTTCTAATAGATTTATTTGCTTTAATTTTTTAATTTCTTATAAGATTACGTGTGTATTTATTTGTGCTTTGAACACACAATGTTTGGACTTATTAATCTATTTTACTATTTCTCTATTTTTAAATTATTCTTTTCTTCATCCTTATAAACAATTAGTTTATGCTAATTATTTTAATTATTTCAAGTGATTTATTGCTTAAAAATCAGTTACATATAAGAATATTTTCCTGTATCTTCACCTAAAATACTCTAGTTTTGATATATTAGATTCTTGTTTTCATCATGTTATAATTGGCTGGTAAAACAATTTTGATTTCTTCTTTGTTCTTAGAATTATTTTGATGTTTGTTTAAAAAATTCCTACAATTTTAGCTTTCAGTATATTTTAATAAGACCAGTTTTGTATCGCTTTTAGCTTTACAATTCCCAGTCTATATATAATATTATTTATTTGGATAATTTTTCAAAGTCTGATAATGTGCAAATTGTTACATCTGATTTAAGTTAATAGGTCTTACAGGGGCATAAGAAAGTTATAAATTTGAAACAGCAATTTTGGCACACTTGAAATATGTGTTAGTCAAATTTTTGTTACTTCAGCTAAAATACCTAAATGTTACTACATAGAAAGGAAGGAGGTTATTTCAGCTTACATTTTTAGAGGTTCATAGTCCAAAGTCAGGTGACCTTGTTGGATGGGCTATAGATCTATGAATCGTGTACAGAGAGATCACATGACAAGACAGGAAACAGAGCGTGTACTCATCTTTCATGACCCTGCTTCTCTCTTTGTAAAGCCATTATAGTAACCCTAACCAATCCAATCATTTCCCATAGGCTTCAGCTTCAGTTACCATAATTGGATAAAGCCTTCACCCTTAATACATCAACCATTAATATTACTCTCCGTTAACCATTATATTAAGACTTTGAGGTTCAAAGATCTGCATGATCGCAGAGCCAAATCCTTTTCAAACCATAACAAAATGAGACCAATATAATCCACGTTTCTGTGACTGATAGGCATTCCAAGTATTTACCATTGGTTGGCATTTATCTCCTGAACTGACATTTTGTTGTAGGGCATCAACCTAGAGAGACAGATGAAATCTACCAAATATAGTTTATATACGTGGGTTATAGAAGGGCTATTTATTTATTTATTTTAAAGCTTTTATTCAATGAATGTAAATGTCATAGGTACAACTTTAGGAATATAGTGATTCTTCCTCTCATAACCCCCCTCCCATCCCCACTCCTGTCCCACCTCCTACTTTTTCTCCCATCCCATTCTTTATTAAGATTAATTTTTAATTAACTTTGTACAGAGAAGACCAACTCTTTACTAAGTAAAGATTTCAACAGTTTGTGCACACACACAATGTAAAACGTACTGCTTGAGAATAAGTTTTACAGTTAGTTCTCATAGTACAACTCATTATGGACAGAGATCCTACATGGGGAGCAAGTACATAGTGATTTCTGTTGTTCATTTAACAATTAAAACTCTTATTTATGAAGTCAGTAATCAACCGAGTTTCTTGCCATGAGCTGCCAAGGCTATAGAATCCTTTTGTGACCACAAACTCCATCAGCGTTTAGACAAAGCCATAAGCAAAGTGGACGTTCTCTCCTCCCTTCATAGAAAAGTGCATCCTTCTTTTGGTCCTTTCTTTCTACTGGGGTCTCACTCACAGAGATCTAGAAGGGTTATTTAAAAAGAGATTGAAACTAAGGGATACTCCTTGGCCAAGATTTCAACCACAACCATGAAAAAGAAACAAATAATTTAAAATTTAATGTATTCACTTGCATTTTATTTGAAAGACAGATGGAGAGACAGTCAGAAAGGTATCTTTTATCCATCTGTTCACACCCCAGATGCTCACAGCAACAGAGGCTGAGTCAGAATGAAACAGGAGCCTAAAACTATCTTGGTCTCCCACATGAGTGATCGGGGCTCAAGTTATCAATGTTGCCCCCTAGGATGCACATTAACAGCAAACTTGCTGAGAAGTGGAGTAGCTAGAACTGGAAACAGGCACACCAAGATGGGATGTGGATGTTTCAAGCAGTATGTAATCTACTTAGCTACATGCCTACCAGAGAACAGAATAATTTTGAAGACAAATTATGACTTCAACCTCTGCAGACTCAATGAGACATTCTTTGTCTAACCTTCAGAGGAAAAGGCCAAAGAGATTCTGTTCCCAACAAGTCACTGACTGAGGGAAGCTTCCAGTTATTGTATTTCCTAGTTAACAACCTCAGTGAGCCTAATGAAATATCCAGATGGATTCTGGGTCATATGAGAAAAGAACAGCATAGTGAACTCAGTATCATATGAAAGCCAGATGTTTAGAACTATGAAAAAAGAGAAGATGTTACATATTAGAAAAAAGAGGGGCGGATGTTATAGCATAATAGATTAAGCCACCACTTTGGATGCTTGTATCCCATGTTGTAGAATGTAGAATCGAGTCTGTTTCAGGTCTAGCTTTCTGGTGAAGCACACATTGGAAGCAGTAGATGATGCATCCCTGCCCCCAGTGTGGTAGACTAGCATGGAGATTTTACTAAATGGTAGCCTAAAGGACATGGTGAATTAGGGCCACTCCCTTTACCCCACTCCTAAACCTCATTGTTAAAATGGGAAATTTATGGAATAAACTAGTGACAATAACTCAAGAAAGAGCTTCTGGAGACTTGATTTGTTTCTTTAAATATGGATAGAAATTGAGAAGGGACTTATTTATAATTGTTCATTTAAATTTTTTAATATATATTTAGAAATATACACATTTTGGGGTACCTTGTGATGTTAAACTGCAAGTAGATATGGTGTAAATACCACAAGGTAAATATACCCATCTCTTCAAACATTTAACATTTTATGGTGAAAACATCCATTTATACTGATTTATATTTATATAATATTATACTGTACATATATTTATACTGAAAAACATAAGCTTAGAAGGAAGCTAACTGAACTACTGATTAAAGTATTAACTTTAGCCTATACAGTTAAGACACCTAATTCACATGGTACACTCTTTTTTTTTCTCAACGATGGATAGCATGAATGAGGATAATAATCTAGTATTTGCATCTACATTTTTCTCTCTCTTGTACAAGTCATGGAAATCACAGATTAGAATATTCTTTTGACTGTGACATGACATGACATGACATGACTTGACAGACTCTTATTATCTGGCTTCAAATTGAAACAAATTGAACAGTGATTTCCCTACTTCTAGGGCAAATATAGCAAAATTGGTCTGCTCTAATTGGGTAGTGGAGATGAGGAGACCAGTAGTGAACACTGTCTACAATACAGTACTTTAAATCAGTTATTGAATATATATTTAACAATATCTATGTCTATTAAAATGCATAGTGTTCCAATATCTCTCTGCTAATATTGGAGATGGAAAGATAAATAGAAAAGCCAACTTGATGCACATTAGCTTAAAAATGTATCCATAATTTTGTATGTGGTGCATAAAATCATCAAACTGTATATATGAATATATTACTTCTAGGTCCAGTGCTAGGAGATTACTCACATCATTAGCCATGAGCTAGGCTCTATCTATTTCAATACCTGCAGTCCTTATAATACCTCATGCTGTAAGATCCTAATCGATAAGCAGGTATTAGATGTAGATTTAATCTCATATTGATAGAGCACAAGGGGTCAACAACAGGGAGACTGGGTCAATAGGACTATCGTATTGTATAGGACATTGCCTTCTACAGTGTCATCTCTTGATCTATGATTCCTTGACTTCTTCTGTCTTAGAAAATTTAAAGAGTCATCTCAGAACATAATCTGTCCTTCCTTGAGATTTTGCTAATTAGTTTCAGCTGCCCTAATTATTACATATTCTGATGTCTGAAAATCCTTTTGATTGGCACTTCTATGCAAGTACTACAGTTTTAAACCTTCAGAATGCAGAAATACAAACAACTGAATAATGAAAGATATTTTAACTGAAAGATTAGAACTTCATACTTGTTAGTTTTAAAATATAACAATGATAAATTTCATGTGTTTTTATTTGAATTCTTAACACACTTTCACATCCATTATCTCACCCTTAGTCTCATCAGCATCCTGAGATGAAGCAGGTCAAGGATAGTTAATCTTATTTTGGTGATGGGTATAAGCCTGGAAAATAAAATATTAGAGAGACATGATAGCTGTTTTCAGCTATGTCAAGGGTTGTCATAGGAAAGAAGAATTAGATAATTTTGTGCAGACCCAGAGGGTAGAGCTGGGACTAGTGGAAAGAAGTTGTAAGGAAGCAAACCGAGCTCAATAGAGAACACAATTGAATCAATTTCAAACAGAATAAGCTGCCTTTGTCAGTAGCACTTTTTCCATAACTAGATGTTTCTAGTATCTCAGGGGAATAGTTAGAGGTGATAAAGTCAGGTGAAAAAGACATTATCTGAGGTACTCCCAAATTTTTGTCCATGATCTATGTATTGGAAACAGAAATTCAATGAATTTTTTGCTAGTAGTCAGATAGAGAGTTAGATATTACTGAATGTCTCTGCTGTAGCCCAGCGCTGATTCCAGTAGCAATATGTAATCACTTAAATACATGGCTCCTTCTGATAATTACAAAAACTTAGGTCTAGGTCCCAATACTAATATAGTCCTCCCCTCTGAGAAATTCTAAATCATAGAATATTGGTATTCCCTTTATTTTTATCCCTACTAGACCAGAAGATTTAGTAATGCTCTACTTTCTCTAGATTGTATTATGGAGCTATGATTTTATTATGCTGTAATGTTATCTCCATGGAAATATTACAATTATAATGTGCCTTTAAAAGTAAAAAGATATTTTCAGGTGTTGCCTAACTCCTTTCCCCTTTTCACTTGCTTCTCTGTGTCATTGGTAGAAAATAAGAGTGGGAATAAGAGAGGGAGGAGATGTACAGTTTGGCACATGCTCAATCAAACTTTCCCCAAATGGTAGAGTTAGAAATTTGCCAGGGGATTCCAATTCAATCCCATCAAGGTGGCATGTACCAATGCATTTCACTAGTCAAAGTGATCAGTTTCAGTTCACAACTGATCATAATGTCAAAGGGATCACATAAACAAGACTAGTGTCTGCTAATACTAACTGATAGTATTAAAAAAGAGAACGATCCAACATGGGAAGCGAGATACACAGCAGACTTATAGAATGGCAGATGTCCTAAACAGCACTCTGACCTCAGAATCAGCCCTTCAGGCATGCGGATCTGGCTAAAAAGCCCATGAGAGTATTTCAGGCATGGAAAGCCAAGACACTCTGGCAAAAAAAACAAACAAGCAAACAAAAAAAAAAAAAACCAAAAAACAAAAAACAACAAAAAACACAAAACCTAAATGAAAGATCTCTGCAAGTGAGATCCCAGAGGAAAGAAAGGGTCGTCAAAGAAGGAGGTACCTTTCTCTGAGAGAAAACTTCCACTTTGAGAGAGAACTTCCATTTTGACTAGGACCTTGTCTAAATAAGATCGGAGTTGGTGAACTCAAAAGGCCTCCATAGCCTTGGCAACTCATGACAAGAGCCTCGGGTGATTACTGATGCCATACATAAGAGTGTCAATTGCTAAATCAACAACAGGAGTCACTGTGCACTTACTCCCCATGTAGGATCTCTGTCCTTAATGTGTTGTACAATGTGAATTAATGTTATAACTAATACTCAAACAGTACTTTATACTTTGTATTTCTGTGTGGGTGCAAACTGTTGAAATCTTTCCTTAATATATACTAAGTTGATCTTCTGTATATAAAGATAATTGAAAATGAATCTTGATGTGAATGGGATGGGAGAGGGCATGGGAGATGGGGAAGGTTGTGGGTGGGAGGGAAGTTATGGGTGGTGGGAAAGCCACTGTAATATCAAAGCTGTACTTTGGAAATTTATATTTATTAAATAAAAGTTTAAAAAAGAAAAGTCAGGTATATAAAATGTGGTCCTTTTCAAAATACAAGACCAAAGGAAGATTGGCTTACAGAAAATATTTATTGTTGAGAATATTACATTTTCCAAAATGAGGATGAATGTAAATGAGTATCATGATGACGCATACAAAAAAGGATCTTTCCAAAACTACCATAACCCAAAATGCAGCAAGTACCCTGTTACTATAATCAGAAATTAAGATTAAGCAGAGATAATGTGTTGAATGTTTTCTATACCCTTAAAGATCCCAGGTGTGGGGCCAGCACGGTGGCACAGCGTGTAAGTGCCCTGGCCTGAAGTGCAGCATCCCATATGGGCACCAGTTTGAGACCTGGCTGCTCCACTTCTGATCTAGCTCTCTGCTATGGAATGGGAAAGTAGTAAAAAGATGGCCCAAGTCCTTGGGCCCCTGCACACACGTGGGAGACCCGGGAGAAGCTCCTGGCTCCTGGCACAGATCGGCACAGATCCAGCTGTTGCAGCCAATTGGGGAGTGAACCATTGGATGGAAGACCTCTCTTTCTCTCTCTGCTTCTCCTCTCTCCGTGTAATTCTGACTTCCAAATAAATAACTATATCTTTTTTAAAAAAAAGATCCCAGGTATTTATATCAGTTATTATAGCAACATAAATCTTATAAGCCATAAAGTGTATTTTTCCAGCAAGTGTTTTGGACAGATTACATGTATATGCTGAGGCAGGATCTCTGATGAGACATTGTAGAAATCAAGGGAAAAATGTCTATCAAACAAGGATCTTACTCTCTATAATATTAAGATTATAAATTTTCAATTTTCTCACATAGCAATGATATTTTTTTTATTTGACAGAGTTATAACAGTGAGAGAGACAGAGAGAAAGGTCTTCCTTTCGTTGATTCACCCCCCAATGGCCACCACGGCCAGCGCTGCACCCATCCGAAGGCAGGAGCCAGGTGTTTCCTCCTGGTTTCCCATGCGGGCGCAGGGACCAAGCACTTGGGCCATCCTCCACTGCCTTCCCGGGTCACAGCAGAGAGCTGGACTGAAAGAGGAGCAACTGGGTCTAGAACCCGGCACCCATATGGGATGCCAGCGCCGCAGGAGGAGGATTAGCCAAGTGAGCCACGGTGCCGGCCCCGCAATGATAATTTTTAAAGTAAAGTTTAGGAAAGAAAGAAATCACTACTAAGTCCACCAAACTATTGAAGTTTCATCAACAGTGCCTGCTGTGGGCTGCTTATGACTCTCCAAAATTCATATATTGAATCGTTACCCCTGATGATACTAACATCTGGAAACTTTGAGACTAAGAACCTTCATGAATGGGATGTGTGCCCTTGATAAAGAGGCTTGGGAGAGATCCCTTATTCATTCCATCTGTGAGCTGTAGGCCCTCTGTGCTACTAGACCTGCTGGCACCTTGATCATGGATGTCTTTGCCTCCAAAAGTAAGAAATAAATTATTTTCAAATGCCAGCCTACGCATTTTGTTATGGAAGCTTGAAAAGACTAGAAGAGTGCCCGCATTAGATTCTTGCATGAATCCATGAGAAGTACATCTTTAAATATGAATCCAATATGATCATTCATTCCAAAATGTAGGAGTCTCTTTGGGTCCTATTTTCTAGCCTATGTTTGTTTAAATAGTAGATTTTACTTTATAGATGCACTTCAACTTATGATGGGGCAGTATCGCAACAACAAATTATATGCTGAAATACCATTAAATTGAAAATACCTTTAATACACCTAGTGTACTGAACATGAAAGCTCAGTAACAGTGCACTGTGCAGTGTCAACTGAAAGATTTCTCTCTCTTTTTCTCTTCCCATCCTTTATCTGCCAAGTAAATTGGAAATAAACAAATTCATTTTTTTTTCCAGGTGAAAGTGGGCCAGATGTGAGTAGCTCACAGACTCGTTTATTTCAGTTGGTGCAGTAGCTTATATAGCCAAGACAGCCAATCCAGTTAAGGGGTGGTTTATGCCCTAACCAATCACTTCCTGTTGCCAGGCAGGCTCCTTTGCCAGGTGGATTCTGAAGCCATTCCTGAGTAACTGACGCTCACTTGCCAGTGGCCATCTTGGTGCAGCCTTCTCATTCCACCACATTTCCCCCTTTTCATTTATTTTTGAGCAACAGGAGGCATGATTCTTGGCCATACCATTGGTGACCCCATTTCCATGTGGTCTCCATATGTGCCTGTGCCTGTCTTAGGTTATCCCCCAGGGGCTCTTACCTATCCTTGACTAACCAGCCCTCAAAACAGGAGACCACAGGAGTGCTTGCTCAGATGGGGGTAGGAATGGGAATAATGGTAATCAGGAATGGCATGACCACACACAGGCTGTGGCCCTTTTGAGTGGCTGACCAGCGCTAGTGGGATATAAAGCAGTAGCAGATGTGGCTATAGGCAGTTCCTCAGGGCAGGATGATAGGGCAGGTGTGTCCGCTAACAAGGCGGGCTCTCAATCTTGTTCAAGCTGGTTCTGGTTGGCTGTCAGTTGCAGGCTTCATGTTTCTGGCTGCTACCCAAATGGGCTGTTCTTCATTCTCTGGAAAGACACAAGTATATTCTCAGCCCTTGGTTAGCAGAAGCCTTTTTATGGACATTGGAATCCAGGGCCTGAATTCTATGTCCACTCCAACATTAACAGCAAACATGCAGCCGACGCTGTGGCTCAATAATCCTCCGCCTGCGGTGCCAGCACACCGGGTTCTTGTCCCGGTTGCCCCTCTTCCAGGCCAGCTCTTTGCTGTGGCCAGGGAGTGCAGTGGAGGATGGCCCAAGTCCTTGGGCCCTGCACCCCATGGGAGACCAGGATGAGTACCTGGCTCCTGCCATCGGATCAGTGCCAGTGCGCCGGCCGCAGCACACCGGCCGCGGCGGCCATTGGAGGGTGAACCAATGGCAAAAAAGGAAGACCCTTCTCTCTGTCTCTCTCACTGTCCACTCTGCCTGTCAAAAAAAAAAAAAAAAAAAAAAACAAACAAACCAGCAAACATGCGGGTGGGATGGGGTCTAGCAGCTGCCTTGAGAGCCTGGGGTACCCAGGGACTGCCACAAATGTGGGGATCCTCACTGGGTGCAGATGTGATAACCTCACATGGGTTATTGCCTCAAAGCCGTCTAAGTTCATCCCATGGATATTTGGGGGGTGGCTGACTAGGCATTGCTGCGTAGTCTGTTGTCATGTCATTTTCACTGTCGGAGCTCTCTCTCCCTAAGTCATCAACTGTTACTTGTGAGGCAGAGGACTAGAGTGACAGGCTCTTATCACTCACAGATTCATTATGTTTGGTAATCTGCATGGGATTCTGAGAGGGGGGGTATCTTTCCCATGTTTGAGCACTTAAGAACGGGCGCCACGCCAACTCTAGCCAAAGGAAAGACACCCACGGCATTGCTGCCATAATGAAACAAATTCCTAGCACCTCAGTGGCTGATGGCATTATGCAGGGGTTCCCTACATTAGACGAACAGACAGTGGTGTATCAGATCGTAAGTATGTCCTGTGCTTAGTGGGGGACTTCCTTGATTCGTTAGGTCAAGGCCGTATGCCCACACGGTGTCTCCGGAGCGTCACCTCTCTCGAGTGAGGGAAGATGACTTGGTTCCGAATTCTGGGATGATCGGTCCCTTATGTGAATTCACCGAGCGAACCAAAAGTAAAAGGAGGAGCTGAGAAGCGGCGTTACAATTCTGGGCAGTGTGTGCCTAACCTGGAGTCACTTAGACAGAGGACAAGAATATATATATATATATATATATATATATATATATATGGGCCAGCACTGTGGTGTAGCAGGCAGAGCCACCACCTGCATTGTCTGCACCCCATATGGGTGCCAGTTCAAGTCCTGGCTCCTCTACTTTCCATCCAGTTCTCTGCTGTAGCCTAAGAAAGCAGTAGAAGATGGCCCAAGTCCTTGAATCCTGCACCCATGTGGGAGACCTGGAATAAGCTCCTGGCTCCTGGCTCCAGATAGGCATAGCTCTAGCCATTGTGGCCAGTTGGGGAGTGAACCAGCAGATGGAAGCTCACTCGCTCACTCTCTCCCTCTCTCTCTCTGCCTCTCCTTCTCTCTCTGTGTAACTCTGACTTTCAAATAAATAAATCTTAAAAATAAAACAAGCTAGGCCCTATAATAGCAAATGCTCAGTGAATACTTAAATACTGTGTACTGAGCACATCATTCATATGTGTTCCATCCTCACAACAGTTTTTTAAATATTTATTTTATTTATTTGAAAGACAGAGTTACAGAGAGAGGTAGAGCCAGAGAAAGTCCCCCTTCTCGGCTTTCCTCTGCTCTAAATTTCTCCTTTCTGCAGACCCACAAGCACTTGTTCTACTTACTCACCAACAAGCAAAGTGTTTAACCCACTGTGCCACAACACAGGCCCCCACAATTTTGATACAGAAAAATATCATTACCCTTATATTTGCAAGCAAGGAAATCAAAGCACAGAAAATCACACAACCAGTAAGTGGAAGAACTGGAAATTCCACTCACGCAGTCTAGCTATGGAGCTTGCCCTTCTTCTTTTTTTTTTTAAACTTTTATTTAATGAATATAAATTTCCAAAGTACGACTTATGGATTACAATGGCTTCCCCCCCATACCGTCCCTCCCACCCACAACCCTCCCCTTTCCCACTCCCTCTCCACTTCCATTCACATCAAGATTCATTTTCGATTATCTTAATATACAGAAGATCAGTTTATTACACATTAAGTATGGATTTCAACAGTTAGCTCCCACACAGAAACATAAAGTGAAAAATAATAGATGATTTTTTTTAAATGATGATGAAATCAGAGCAGACCTATTGTCATGTTTAATCCCAAGAGAGTCAAGCTGGGATTTGATAATTTTTTTTTTTTAAAGAAGATCAGTTTAGTATACATTAAGTAAAGATTTCAACCGTTTGCACCCCCATAGAAACACAAAGTGAAATATACTGTTTGAGTACTCGTTATAGCATTAAGCCCATAACTGAGACAGAAACTGAAACAGTAATAAAGGCCCTCCCATCAAAGAAAAGTCCAGGACCAGATGGATTCACTGCTGAATTCTACCAGACATTTAAAGAAGAACTAACTCCAATTCTTCTCAAACTATTCAGAACAATCGAAGAAGAGGGAATCCTCCCAAATTCTTTCTATGAAGCCAGTATCACCTTAATTCCTAAGCCAGAGAAAGTTGCAGCACTGAAAGAGAATTACAGACCAATATCCCTGATGAACATAGATGCAAAAATCTTCAATAAAATTCTCGCCAATAGAATGCAACAACACATCAGAAAGATCATCCACCCAGACCAAGTGGGATTTATCCCTGGTATGCAGGGATGGTTTAATGTGCGCAAGACAATCAATGTGATACACCACATTAACAGACTGCAGAAGAAAAACCATATGATTATCTCAATAGATGCCGAGAAAGCATTTGATAAAATACAACACCCATTCATGATGAAAACTCTAAGCAACCTGGGTTTGGAAGGAACATTCCTCAATACAATCAAAGCAATCTATGAAAAACCCACAGCCAACATCCTATTGAATGGGGAAAAGTTGGAAGCATTTCCACTGAGATCTGGTACCAGACAGGGATGCCCACTCTCACCACTGCTATTCAATATAGTTCTGGAGGTTCTAGCCAGAGCTATTAGGCAAGAAAAAGAAATTAAAGGGATACAAATTGGGAAGGAAGAACTCAAACTATTCCTCTTTGCAGATGACATGATTCTGTATTTAGGGGACCCAAAGAACTCTACTAAGAGACTATTGGAACTCATAGAAGATTTTGGCAAAGTAGCAGGGTATAAAATCAATGCACAAAAATCAACAGCCTTTGTATACACAGACAATGCCATGGCTGAGGAAGAACTTCTAAGATCAATCCCATTCACAATAGCTACAAAAACAATCAAATACCTTGGAATAAACTTAACCAAGGACGTTAAAGATCTCTACGATGAAAATTACAAAACCTTAAAGAAAGAAATAGAAGAGGATACCAAGAAATGGAAAAATCTTCCATGCTCATGGATTGGAAGAATCAATATCATCAACATGTCCATTCTCCCAAAAGCAATTTATAGATTCAATGCAATACCAATCAAGATACCGAAGACCTTCTTCTCAGATCTGGAAAAATTGGTGCTGAAATTTATATGGAGGCACAAGAGACCTCGAATAGCTAAAGCAATCTTGTACAACAAAAACAAAGCTGGAGGCATCACAATACCAGATTTTAGGACATACTACAGGGCAGTTGTAATCAAAACAGCATGGTACTGGTACAGAAACAGATGGATAGACCAATGGAACAGAATTGAAACACCAGAAATCAACCCAAACATCTACAGCCAACTTATATTTGATCAAGGATCTAAAACTAATTCCTGGAGCAAGGACAGTCTATTCAATAAATGGTGCTGGGAAAATTGGATTTCCACGTGCAGAATCATGAAGCAAGACCCCTACCTTACACCTTACACAAAAATCCACTCAACATGGACTAAAGACCTAAATCTACGACCTGACACCATCAAGTTACTAGAGAACATTGGAGAAACCCTTCAAGATATTGGCACAGGCAAAGAATTTCTGGAAAAGACCCGGGAGGCACAGGCAGTCAAAGCCAAAATCAACTATTGGGATTGCATCAAATTGAGAAGTTTCTGTACTGCAAAAGAAACAGT
The DNA here is from genome assembly GCF_051225735.1 of Oryctolagus cuniculus. Classification (NCBI taxonomy): domain Eukaryota; kingdom Metazoa; phylum Chordata; class Mammalia; order Lagomorpha; family Leporidae; genus Oryctolagus; species Oryctolagus cuniculus. Next base: position 79,892,823 of record NC_142871.1, on the reverse strand, counting down.
CAGGAGAGTGAAGAGACAACCGACAGAATGTGAAAACATATTTGCAAACTATGCAACAGATAAAGGGTTAATAACCAGAATCTACAAAGAGATCAAGAAACTCCACAAAAACAAAACCAACAACCCACTTAAGAGATGGGCCAAGGACCTCAACAGACATTTTTCAAAAGAGGAAATCCAAATGGCCAACAGGCACATGAAAAAATGTTCAAGGTCATTAGCAATCAGGGAAATGCAAATCAAAACCACAATGAGGTTTCACCTCACCCCGGTTAGAATGGCTCACATGCAGAAATCTACCAACAACAGATGCTGGCGAGGATGTGGGGAAAAAGGGACACTAATCCACTGTTGGTGGGAATGCAAACTGGTCAAGCCACTATGGAAGTCAGTCTGGAGATTCCTCAGAAACCTGAAGATAACCCTACCGTTCGACCCAGCCATCCCACTCCTTGGAATTTACCCAAAGGAATGTAAATTGGCAAACAAAAAAGAGGTCTGCACCCTAATGTTTATTGCAGCTCAGTTCACAATAGCTAAGACCTGGAACCAACCTAAATGCCCATCAACAATAGACTGGATAAAGAAATTATGGGATATGTACTCTTTAGAATACTATACCGCAGTAAGAAACAACGAAATCCAGTCATTTGCAACAAAATGGAGGAATCTGGAACACATCATGCTGAGTGAAATAAGCCAGTCCCAAAGGGACAAATACCATATGTTCTCCCTGATCGGTGACGACTGACTGAACACCAAGAGGGAAACCTGTTGGAGTGAGGTGGACACTATGGGAAACGGTGGCTTGATCAGCATAGCCCTGACTGTTAATGAACAACTTAATACATTATCCCTCTTAGTAGTTTTTTTTATCTGTTCTACTTAATATGACTGGTTTAGTTCTGTAATTGATGCACAGTTATTCTTAAGTGTTGAAAATTAACTGAAATGTGATCCCTGTTGAACATGGTAGTGGGAATGGGAGAGGGAAGAGATGTATAATTTGGGACATGCTCAGGCTGACTTGCCCCAAGTGGTGGAGTTGAAACAAATTCATTTTTAAAAAGAATACCTGGGTTATACTTCAGAAATTATGTTCTGTTGAATTTGTGATTATGCTGGTCATTTTAAATTTTAAAATAACAAGATATCTTCTAATTTTTAAGAGAGATATTTAAAGTTCCATATAATTACCTTACTCATTCAAAAATGATTACCCACTCTCTATTTTATCTGAACTTAGTCTGGACAGGTGGATACCTATTGGGTAAAATAGAATTGAAGTTGAATTCTAGATAGAATGACCTTTTCTTTGACTTTAGGAAGCAACATTATTTAATGTTTATAATTTAATTTTAGGTTGTTGTCAAAATGAATTACACATAAGAAAGCTATTATAACTGTTCACTGCCCTTTGTATGACATCTAGCTAAGCCATACTACCATAAATTATTTAGTTTGTTTATCAATATCTGATATTTTGTCACATAAGAGACCTTAAAAAAAGATGCTTTCTCACTTCAGAATTGGAATTCAGTAGGCATATTACAAATGTAGTGGGAAAAAAAAGTGAAAATTATCTCTTTTTTACTGTAAATGTCATACCAATACTCTTAGTGTGCTCATCATCATCATCATCATCATCAAGAAGTACTTATTAAACATCCATTTGCTCTTAATGCAATCTACTATAATTACTGGATCCCATGGATTCCATCTGATGTAATTGCTGGTGGACATCTTCCCAATTAGATGATACACACATTTCTTGCAATGCAGCTGTTGGAAATAAACAAATGAAATACAAAGCCATGGTGTACTAGTTTCTCCTTTGCCTTTGTAGCTGAGTATTTTCCAGTTCTGTCTCTTAAGGATAATAGGAAGATATAAGATTCTATTATTTTTCCAATGATCTCAATATCAGCTGATGAAATAATTTTTTATTTTCTCAGTTAGGGATTGGCTACTTACCTAAAATAGATATACAACAAATGGCCTATTTTTCACTAGTAGGTGACCACGACATACTCACATAGCAATTAAATCAGCAGAATATTAAAAGAATTTATGCATATAATGCACGTAGCTGAGAGGCTGGAAAGAGTGGGCGATCTGGAAGTGGTAACCATCATATCTCATTTGATTTTAAATGAAGTGGCTTCTTCTCCTTTTGTGCAGCAGCAGCTCCAGACAGTTTCCTTTATTTTGCAACCTAGCCTTTTTTGGGGGCAATTATTTTAACTTTATGTTATCATTAATAGTGTTATTGTTAAAATACGTCCCACAAAAATTACTGAAAATTTTCTCCCTTGATAATAGTCTATGAAAAATATTTATTTTAAAAGCCCAATATGGAAAGTCAATATTTTTGGTATATTCAAATTCACTTGATTGTTTCAATGATTTCATTTTTTTTTATATTTTGAAAGGTGCTTTAAAATTATAATTTGACATTAAACTATTTATTTTAAATGTTATATGCTTTTATGTAATCAAAATAGCACAAAACCTAATAATGTATTCAACTACTTGGAGGATTAAAAGACACCATGATATTTTCATTTTTTTTCTATCTGAATATCTCAATGTCATAAGTAAAACAAATGCATTTTTGTTGACTGACAGTGGAAGTCTTAAAAATATGTTCTATATATAATGTTTTTGTGACACATTAAACTGCACAGATGATACACCCTCACCAATATCTCAAAAATAACTTTAAATTTTACAAACAAAACTCTGAGTAACAGGTCCAGTGGTATTTGCATGAGATATTTTTCATACAGAAGCTGAGTTATTTATTTATTTTAATGTATAAGTAAGATCATGTCTGTTTTATATTTGAAACCCCCCAATAACTTTCTTTATTAGAATAAAATCTCTAGTCTTCCATCATCTGAGATTCAGCATCTGGCTTACGGCTTCTACTGCACATTTACCTTCCATTATGCTCTCCCCCTCTTCATTCAATTCCAGCTGTTTTGTTGTCCTTGAACTTTGGAAAACTTAACAAGTGGGTTTCTATCTCCAAGTTTTCACATGATATGTGCTGTGCCTGACCTGTTCTTCCTGAATCTGCATGGCTCTTTCCCTTTCTTCACTGAGTACAAGGAGGTAGACTTTTGCTGGAAAACAGAAACTCTCTAGTGTTAACCTTCATTGCACTTATCACTGCTCGGACATGTTGTCTATTCTCCAAATGGAAGCTCTCTGATGGAATGGGTTAGCTTTCTATTTTCTATTTCTATTTCTCTGTATGCCCACAGCTCTGAAAATGTTTATTGAAGACTAATTAAAAAAAATAGGATTATTGGGAGGAAATTGTGTCATGAAACTCATAAAAGAGGACCCGAAGATCTCACTTTTTCTTTTTTATTTTTTTAAAGTTTTTTTTTTTTTTTTCTTATTTATTTGACAGGTAGAATTACAGACAGTGAGAGGGGAGACAGACAGAAAGGTCTTCCTTCCGTTGGTTCACCCTGCAAATGGCTGCTCCGGTCGGTGCTGCACCGATCTGAAGCCAGGAGCCAGGAGCTTCCTCCTGGTCTCCCATGCAGATGCAGGGGCCCAAGCACTTGGGCCATCCTCCACTGCCCATCCGGGCCACAGCAGAGAGCTGGACTGGAAGAGGTGCGACTGGTAATACAACCTGGCTCCCATATGAGATGCCGGCGCCGCAGGTGGAGGATTAACAAGGTGAGCCACTGTGCCAGCCCCACTTTAACTTTTCTAACATGTGAAATTATAGATAACAGATGACCACCCAGGAACTAAGGAGTGGGGTCTCACCAGACAGCAAATCTATAGGTGGCTTGACCTGAGTCTTTCCATCCTCCAGGATTTTGAGAAATACATTTATTTTTAAGAGATACCCAATCTGTGGTATTTTGCTATATCATTCCAAATAGAGGAAGGGCTTATAATTTATTTAAAACTATAACAAATCGGTGTCTTTGCTCTATTAGAATAACTTTAGAATATCTGCCTCTGTTAAAGCTAAAGAAAACAACATAACGTCATTTCCTTTAACAACCTAGAAAGCTGGAAAGCTGGACAATTTATAAAACTAAAGTTTTGTTTTTTGTTTTAAACTCTTTAGAGAGTAAAGTATGTGAAAAATTAAAAATTGATTATAATAAAGTAAAGGAATAACTCTTTCCCAAGAGAAAACTGATCTACAAGTAGCTTTGATTTCTGATATTAAAGTAAGGTGACAAGGAAGCAACCATTGTCAGGGATATGAAGATACTGACTACATTTTTTGAGAAATTCTAGGCCATGCATTGGCTGGTAAAATGGCTGAAAAATTGGAATTATGTAGCCCCAAATGCAAAGATATTTCTGATCTACTCACCATCTCATCCTCTCAAACAATCAATGAGTGTAGATTTGTAATACAGAATGAGATAACGGAGAAGACACAGGGTCTGCTGAAGTCAGAAGAAAACAGGACTGAGAGAAACCACTTTGGACCATTCCATGACTCACTGAAGAACAGGCAGCAGTTTTCTACAACCCATAAAGAGAAGGACAGGGGACCTGAGATAAACTCTCCATAGTTGCTCAAGACCTGCATTGTACACATTACAAAAGCCTTGCAAGACCGGCAGTGCCTTGTGTGACCGATATCTAGCAAAAGGGACTGAAGAACAGAGGAATCGTAAGCAGACCACAAAGGCCAAAAACCTAGAAGCTAGGTCATCAATCAAGCACAAGATAAAGTGGGAAAGTTGGTGGCTAGAGGAAAAATAACAAAGAGATGCCTGAGTTCTCCCTGGAGCTGCAACACCAAGAGAAAGGAAGGTCTTGTTCATGTACTAAAATCTTTGACCTTAATATTAAAGCAAATATATCCAAAGCAAGTACAGAATCTCTCATGCAGTAGCGAGTAGCTTAGAGAGAAATGAGTCTGTTCTTTCTGGGCAAAACTTAAATTAATCACTATGTTTCTTATATGCGATATAAGAATACAATTAAAGCATATGATTAAAGAAATAAATGAAAAATATCGTCATCAAGAATGAAATCAGTCAATAAAAGCAGATCTATTGATGGCCCAACTATTTGTTCCTTGAGATGAGTTTCAGAATCAATTATTCAATCCCCCTTAAAATATTTTATTTAGGTTTTACTTGGAATTTTGATGAGAATAAGTATATAGACAGTCTGGGAAGATATTAAAAGCAAGAAAAAACTATTATGATATTGCCACAATGCATGCTATTTTGTAAAAGTAAAAAAAAACTAGCAATTATAAAACCTATGATCTTCAGATTGTTATTAGGAAGATATAAATATGATATTCAACAGAAAGGATATTACATATGTAGTAATGATTGTCCTACTATTTATACCTTATATTTTATTTAAAAATTAAAAAAATTTCAATGGTATTCTTAATAATTTTAATGTCTGATTTTATTTCTTTTTTATAAAATAAAATCATATGCTTGCTCTATCTCAACAACAGATGATGTAGTTTATGGAATTATGTTGTTCACATGTAACTTTTTACTTCAAGCAATTCACTATTTTGCATTCTTATTTACATGGACCTAAGCCCCATATAAACACATATTTGCACACATATGTATAATGTATTTATTACCATGTGGGTGAAAAATAATGTTTTCTGTTGCCCTCCGAAGTATCAAAACCCAGAATAAAACAGCAATGTCTAACCACTTTGTTAACTTCAAATCATTCAACAAGTAAACTGCCTGAATTGTTTTTCCATTACTGGCCTCTAAATTTACACTGTGGCAATTAGTGAGAATTTTTGCTTTGTGGTCTACTAATAAGAGTCCCTAACAATATCACAACCCTTAATATTATTTTCCCTCATGGGATTAAATGAATTAGTACATTTTCAACACTCAATTATCCTTATTGTGTAAAAATATTGTGCAGCTAATGAAAACATTAAACTGGTTTTCTTACATAATCAAATCATCATGTTCTGCATTACATTTTTCAGTGCATTTTGCATAACGAGAGTTAGAATCAACCAGGGATCACACATTCTAATGCCATTTTAGAAAATGTTTGATTATGTATTGTGCAAAAGCATTTTGTCCTACCCCAATAGGCCAGTTTCCACACTCATTTAACACTAGCATCTACATAAAGGCCTCCTAGAAACATATCATGGAATACCAAGTACAGGATCATTTTTGCCATGTGTATATTAATGTGTCACCACAAAAATAGATGATAGCTAGTCAGATATAAAGAAACAGACCTCCTTTTCATAATTTCCACTGAAATGCTTTCAGATGTTGACAGTTTTGTCTCCACAACTTTGATTTGAACTTACGACATTGGTGTGACTGTTGCCATTCCCAATTAAATATTGATTTCTTGAGGTTAAATATTCCCTTTAAATATTTAAATATTCAGTATTTCTCCATGTAGAAAATAAAATATTTCTTACTGATTCCAACAAGAACGTCTTACTCTGAAGATTGCCTCCTTTTGCTTGATGTGTAATCAACCAAACCATGGAAATCTTTCCATGGAGATGATTAAAGAGTTGAATGGCTTATTACACTAAGCAATTGACAGCAGAATTTAGTTTTACTCATTAAAATGTTGTGCTCTGCACATCCTATTTAGAGTGAATGCCAAAGCTGATGGAACAAGGACATAAGCCTCAGCCATCTTAGCTCCTTGCCTTCTTTCAAGAGACCAGTTCAGTCCTACTCCCTGTGTTCTTTCCCACCTTACTTCCTACATGCTTTTCCAGATTTGAAACCCCATGAGAAATCTGAAAGACATGCATGGAGAATCTCACCACCAACTACTGCCTCCCACCTGCATCCAGAACCTTAGCCTGTGCTATGATACATAAGGCCCAGCCTGCTGAGTACTGGGCCCTCTGCCTTGTGTTCAGTCTGTGCATGCTGGCAGTTGGTCACCCACTTCTGTGAATTTATTTTTCTTGGATAAATTTGTTGTGGCTGAGAGTTCCTATCTTGTCTCCTCTCTGTTCTGTACCCTTTTTCCTTACAAAAGTCACCACTATGATCTTTGCTGTAACTGTGACCTTCCAAGACCAATATAACATTGATCTTTTTATTTAATTGATTTTATTTGACAGGTAGAGTTATATACAGTGAGTGGGAGAGAAGAGAGAAAAGTCTTCCTTCCATTGGTTCACTCTCAAAATGGCCTCAACAGCTGGAACTGCGTCCATCTGAAGCCAGGAGACAGGCACTTCTTTCTGGTCTCCCATGTGGGTGCAGGGGCCCAAGGACTTGGGCCATCTTCAACTGCTCTCTCAGGCCATAGTAGAGAGCTGGATTGGAAGTGGAGCAGCTGGGACTAGAACTGGCACCCATATGAGATGCTGGCACTAAAGGCAGAGGATTAACCTACTGCGCCAAGGCGCTGGTCCCAGCATTGATCTTTATATCCCTCACTTAATGTTCTGCTATTTTCCAAGTCATTATATCCTGGTTAATCTAAACAACTTGCTGCTCTTGGAACAAGAAAAGAACTTTTCCCACTGACAACATTTGCAAATACATTTCTCTTTTTCTGAAATGCCCTATCTCTGAAAATCTCATACTTTCATTTTCTTTATGACTCTGTTCAAATGCTATGCAATACTAAAGAACATATAAAATAATCACCCCTGACATGCTTCTCTGCACTTACTGTGCACTTTCTTCTATATTTTCTATTCAAAGCATTAATCAGCATACTTTGACATATATCAACATAATCAAATAATGCATTTTCCCTACTAGAATGAAGTCCCATGAGGAGAAGCATGAAGAAAGGAAGTGTTTCTGTTTTTCATTGATGAAATCTCAACACTTACATATAGTGGAAATCAAACAAATATTCACTAAGCAAATAAACAAAGAATGGCAAACTCAATCAAAATCAAGTACACCCAATGATCTTCTATGTTTCTCTCTCTTTCTTTGTTTCTTAATCCCTCTCTTACCATTTCTAGAGATAGGGGCACATGAAATGGGAATAATTAAATTACCTTATTTATAAATCTTTCAAATTATTTCATTCTAAATCTCAAGTTTAGAAAATAGAAGACATACCCAATAGGCAATCAATCTTCAACAAATCTAAGAACACATATTGAGAAAAGGCTCGTCTTTTCAATCAACAGTAGTGAAAAAATAGTATCTCTTCATGCAGAAGAATGAATCCATAGCCCTATGACTGCACCAGGTACAAAAATCAACAAAGATGGATTAAATGCCTGAATGCAACACCTGAGTCTTTGGAACCTTTAGAGGAGAGCACTGAGAAAACATTACTGGACATTGGAATGGGCAAGGATTCTCTAGGTCACATCCAAAAAGCACAAGAAATGAGACACTGCACTCACATGGGAGACCCAGAAAAAGCTCCTGGCTCCTGGTTTCCGCCTGGCCCAGCCAGGCTATTTGGAGAATGAACCAATGGATGGAACACCTCTGTTGCTCTCTTGTTCTGTCTCTTCTTCTCTAGCTCTGCAGCTCTGACTCTTAAATAAAAGAAAGAAAAAAAGAAAGAAAAAGAAAAAGAGAGAGAGAGAGAAAGGAAGGAAGGAAGGAAGGAAGGAAGGAAGGAAGGAAGGAAGGAAGGAAGGAAGGAAGGAAGGAAGGAAGAAAGGAAGGAAGGAAGGGAAGGACACGGGCATGCACTGTGGCATAGCAGGTAAAGCTGTGGTCTGCAGTTCCTGCATCCCATATGGCCGCTGGTTAGAATCAATGGTGGTAAGAAAAGGAATCTCTTCATGCAGAAGAATGAAGATATAGCCCTATGACTGCACCAGGTACAAAAATAAAATACAAATGGATTAAATATCTGAATGCAACACCTGAGTCTTTGGAACTTTTAAAAGAGAGCATTGAGAAAACATTATCGCGCATTGGAATGGGCAAGGATTTTCTGGGTCACATCTAAAAAACACAGGAAATGAAAGCAAAAATAGACAAATGGAATTTCATAAAAGTGAAGAGACTCTGCACAGCAAAGGAAACAGTCAACAAAATGAAGAGAAAACCTACATCATGTGGAAAAATACTTGAAAATTATACATCTGACAATAGGTTAATATTTAAAATACATAAAGCACTTAAGTGACTCCATAGGAAAACAATGGCACAATTTAAAAGAGGGCAGTGGATCTAACTAGATATTTCTCAAAGGAAGACATAGCAAATGGTCAATAGGTACATAGAAATATTCTCACCATCACCAATCATCAGAGAAATACAAATCAAATGCACAATATTATCTCACTCTGGTTAGATTAACTATTAATAAATAGATACAAGATAACAAGTGTTGGCGAGGATTGGAGGAAAATGGAATCTTGCACAATATTTGGGAGAATGTAAATTACTAAAGCCATTGTGGAAAACAATATGGCGTTTCCTCAAAAAAAATAGAACTACTACATGATCCAGCAATCTTTTTTTTTTTTTTTTTTTTTTTTTGACAGGCAGAGTGGACAGTGAGAGAGAGAGACAAAGAGAAAGGTCTTCCTTTTCCGTTGGCTCACCCCCTAATGGCCGCTGCAGCCAGCACACTGTGGCTTGCGCACTGTGATGATCCAAAGCCAGGAGCCAGGTGCTTCTCCTGGTCTCCCATGCAGGTGCAGGGCCCAAGCACTTGGGTCATCCTCCACTGCACCCTCAGGCCACAGCAGAGAGCTAGACTGGAAGAGGAGTGACCGAGACAGAATCTGGCACCCTGACAGGGACTAGAACCCAGGGTGCAGGCGCCACAGGTGGAGGATTAGCCTATTGAGCCGCGGTGCCGGTCGATCCAGCAATCTTATTACTGGCTATATCCAAGGAAAATGAAATCTGTTTAAGAGAAATTTGAACTCCAATTTTTATTTTACCACTATTCACAATAGCCAAGAAAGGGAAGCAAATTTCCATTCACTGATGAAGGGATGAAGAAAATGTTTAATATAATTCTACTGGCATATTCATAAACCATATCAATGGATGCAATCTTGTCACTTGCAATAACATGGATAGTATGGGAAGTCATTATGTTAAGTGAAATATGCTAATTCTAGAAAGACAACTATTATGTGACTCAATCATTGGGAGTCTAAGAAACAGATGATCTCAAAGAAGTTAAAAATATAATAATGGAGGCCATCATTATTCTGCAATGGGTTAGGCCATCACTGGTGATGTTGGAATTCTGTATCGGAGTACCAGTTTGAGTCCTGATTGCTGCACTTATGACCTAACTTTCTGCTAATGTGCCTGTGAAAGCAGCAGAAGATGGTCCACGTGGTTAGACCCTTGCTACCTATATGGATGACCTGGATAGAGTTCCAGACCCTTGGCTTCTGCTTGGCTCCTGCTTGGCTCAGCTCCAGTCATTGTAGCCATTTGGGGAGTGAACAGAAGATGGAATATCCTTTTTTCTCTGCCTCTCTCTCTCTCTCTCTCTCTGTGTCACTTTGCTTTTCAAATAAATAAAATGATATATATATATATATTTTATATATATGTAAAATGCTGGCAACTAGAGGCTGGGGAGGGAATGGGGAAATACAGATTAATGTGTACTAGGTTATAGCTAGATAGGAGTAACAAGTTATTGGGTTGTACTGTACAGTATGATAACTGGATAAGGTTAATAAGTTTTATATTTCTGTATATTGTATATTTCTGTATAAAAACTAGAATATAAAAATTTGTATGTTGTCACAATAAAGAAATCTTAAATGTCTGTAAAAAGGAATATCTTTACACTGATTAGATATTACACAATGTAGAATATAACTGAAAATCAAATAGTATCCCATAAACATGGGCAATTTTTAAACGTTATTTTTTATTTCAAAAAATAAGAAGTTGACAAACCAGACAATTCTTGATTATTTTTTTACTCTGCAGAAAAATTTACCTCAGCTTCTCTAAATCATAACACCTTGTACTTACTTTGCTTTAATGTTATTTTTGGGGGCCAGTCCTATGGTGTAGTAGGCTAAGCCTCCACCTGAGTCCCAGTATCCCGTATGGGTATCAGTTCCTATTCTGGCTGTCCTTCTTTTTTTAAAAATATTTATTTATTTACTTGAAAGGCAGAGTTATATAGAGAGGCAGAGGCAGAGAGAGAACGTGAGGTCTTCCATCTGCCGGTTCATTCTGCCAATGGCTGCCAGAGCTAGGCCAATCCGAAGCCAGGAATCTGGAGCTTCCTCTGAGTCTCCCATGTGGGTTCAGGGCCCAAGGACTTGGGCCATCTTCTACCGCCCTCCCAGGCCATATCAGAGAGCTGGATCGGAAATTGAGCAGCCAGGACTCCAGCTGGCGCCCACATGGGATGCTTGCACTGCAGGTTGCAACTTCACTCAGTATGCCACAGCCCCAGTCCCATGGCCCTCTTCTGATCCAGATCTCTGCTAATGTACTCGGAAAGCAGGGGAGGATGGCCCAAGTTCTTGAGCCCCTGCACCTGCCTGGGAGTCCTGGAGGAAGCTCCTGGCTCCTGGCTTTGGATCAGCCCAGCTCCAGCCGTTGTGACAGTTTGGAGCATGAATCAGTGGACATTAGAACTTTCTCTATCTCTCCCTCTCTGTATGTAACTCTACCTCTCAAAATAATTAAATAAAATCTTTAACAAATGGTATTTTCCCAAAATTTCTGACATATAATTATGTTATTTTGATCATTTGTTTACTTTATTTTATTTTTATTTGAAAGAGGTACAGAGAGGTAGAGCCAGAGAGAGAGAGCAATCCCATTCTGTTTGTTCGCTCCCTGAATAACTGCAATGGCCAGAGCTGAGCTAATCCAAAGCCAGGAGCCAGGAGCTTCTTCCAGCTCTCCTACGTGGGTGCAGGGGCCCAAGAACTTGGGCCATCTCTTAATATTTTCCCAGGCCATAGCAATGAGCTGGTTTGGAAAAGGAGCACCTGGGACTCAAACTGGCTCTCATAGGATGCCAGCGAAGCAGGCTGGGACTTTAACCCGTTGCATCACAGCGCCGGCCCTGATCACTTGTTTATTAACAAATATCCCTCAACATCCCATTGACTCACTGAGTATATAATCCATATTTTACCAACCTATATGAATCTAGATCCTAGTCCCCAAATATGCAAAGTATGGATATTGATTTAATGTTGTTTGCAAGTTGCCTATACAATTTATCAAATAGGGTAACATTAATTTTCAAAAATAGTTAATGCATATCTTACATAAAGATCTACAAGAGGCCAGAATGGCATAGCGGGTAAAGCTGTCCCCTGAGAAGCCAGCATCCCATGTGTGCACAGATTTATGTCCCAGCTGATCCACTTTCAATCCACATCCCTGCTAATGGCCTGGGAAAAGAAACAGGAGACAGTCCAAGTGTTTGAGCCTCTGTACACATATGACGAGACCTGGCTTAAGTTCTTGGCCCCTGACTTTGGTCTGGCTCAGTCATACGTATTGATTGCTGCTACCTGGTGAATGACCTCGCAGATGGAAGGTCTCTCTTTCTCTCTCCAGTTTCTCTAGCTCTCTGCCACTTTGACTTTCAAATAAATAAATAGATAGATAAATAAAATGAATTTTTAAACACATTAGACTTGTTTTTCAGATTTATTTATTTATGTTGTTCTTTCCACTCGGTTATTCTCTATACTACACATTAACTAACTTTAAAATTTATATTAATCCATCTTGGAAATTTCTATATTCACATATTTTTGTTTATCTTGACTTTTTAAAACCAAATTTCTACCAGGACATACATGGGAAGGGAAAAGAAAGATGGAATTCACAAATTTGATGTTCTGAATCTCCATTCCAGAGCAACAAGTGATGAGACCTTTCACCCACCCTTCTATCCATACACAGTGTGCAGAATGAGGCAGTTGTACTGACTGTTGACTGAATAAATCAAACACCTGTGATCTCAATTTGCTTTTCATTTACAGACACCACTACTGATACTGATGCTACTCCTGCAAGGGCCTACCCATCTAATCAAAGGCGTTTTCTGTTTATAGGCCTCACACTGAAAACAAAAATCTCCATTGCTATCAACCAAAGAAAATCTAGTGAGTCTGTCTATTCACCCATGAATTTGGCTATAGCTCTACATCATCCTCATTCTTTCAGTCATCATCCTTATTCTCCCATCTAGATACACCTGCTCGCTCATTAAAAATGTGTACTGGAAACCAATAATGATTCCCTTCCTCTTTTTCTATTAGGCAAAGGGGAAGGATAGTCCTTTACAACATATTCATTTTTTTTATTGTGCTACTCCTTAGGATTATCCACCAGTATTCTCAGCTTGCAATTTCCCATGTGGTTCCTGAGAGTTGGCAGCTTTAATCATTAGGGAACACTTGTGCCATCATTAGGGACTGAGCAGAAAAGACAGCTTCGGTTCTCTCCAGACTGACACTTGATTATTGTAGAGTTCTTTAGTTCATCAGTTAGAGGATTGGGAAACCCAGCAGTAAACCTATCTTAACCTCAGCTATTTTGTTGTTACTGTTTCCTCTTAGTTTTTCTAATTAAGTAAGTAATTAATTTGAAAGGCAGAGTTACAGAGAGAATGGGACACACATACATACACACACACACATAATTTTCTGTACTGACCAAAGTTAGTAGCCTAGAACTACATCTGAGTCTTTCACATGGATTGCATGGCCTGAAGCATTTCAGCCATCTTCCGCTGTTCTCCTAGGTGCACGAACAGGAAGCTGGATTTGGAGAAAAGCAGCTGGGACTCAAAATGGTTCTCATCTGGGATGCTGGCATCACAGGTGGCAAATTAACTAATTATGCCTCAACACCGACCTGTCCTCTTGGTTTGAGGTAAGGACCGCTATTGCTTTTCAAAATATTTTATCAGACATCTTAGTCTGTTCAGGATTCTATAAAAATGTCATACAATGAATGGCTTTAAACAATAGAAAACTGTTTCTTACACTTCTAAAATCTAGAAAGTTCTA